>NC_041386.1:544640227-544710467 GCF_002162155.2 Triticum dicoccoides | reverse complement strand
GGAGCTGGGGAGCGTGTCGGGGAGGCGAGGGGAGGCCGGTGACGGCTGCTATGGAGAACGGCGGCGATGGGTGCATCGGGTGAGAGAGAGAGAGAGCAGGGGGAGAAGCACGGGAGAGAGGGGGGATAAGGCGAGGGGATCGGGGCGGCACCGAGAAGAACCGTCGCGGCGTCGCGCTGGCGGGGTAGGCAGGCAGGCGAGCTGGTGGCGTGGCGCTCCGCCCGTGCGCGCGCGCCGGCCACACGCCTGGCCGACTGGCGCCAGGAGGACGACGGCGGTGGTGGGCTGGGCTGGCTTGCTGGGCCAGAGGCGCCAGGTAAGAAGCCCAGGTAAGGTTTCCCTCTTTTATCTCTGTTTTCTAATTTCTGTCATTTGTTTTGATTTAAATAGAATATTAAATCATTTTATTACCTTATGCCAATTTTTGCAGGAGCTAGATATATTATTCCAGAGATCCCCAACAGGTGGCATAATTTTTGGACATATATTAATATATATAACCAATATATTTCCAATGCAAATATTTATGCCTTAAATCCAAATGCCCAAAATAAATACCTATGAGCTCTTAAAAATATGGGTTTGATTTTTATCTCTGTCCAATATTTTCAAAGAGCAACATGAGCATTTTCTTGGACCCTTTTGGAGAAATTTTTATTTGGGTCATTTTCAAAAATGATTCTGAGGGTTCCACAAATCCCCATTTCAAGTTTCTGATGAAAGAGTAAACATGATGCAACACTCTAATGCATGACTAGCTAGGGTGTGACAACTCACCCCCACTCAAAAGAATCTCGTCCCGAGATTTGGGTTCCTCCGGGAAGAAGGCGGGATACTCGAGTCGAAGACGATCCTCCCTTTCCCAAGTTGCTTCATCCTCAGAATGGTGCGACCATTGTACTTTGAGAAACTTGATATTATGACGTCGGGTGGTACGTTCGGCCTGATCGAGGATACGAATGGGGTACTCTCGATATGTAAGATTATCTTGGAGATCAAGCGTTTCGTGGTCTACTCCACGGATAGGATCCAAGAAGCAACGCCTGAGTTGAGAAACGTGGAAGACATCGTGGACTCTGGAGAGGTGCGGAGGTAGTTCCAACTGGTAGGCAACTTCTCCTCGTTTGGCGAGAATGCGAAAAGGTCCAATGTAACAAGGAGCCAATTTGCCTTTGATACCGAAACGATGGGTTCCCTTCAGAGGGGTGACCCAAAGATAAGCCTTCTCGTCAACCTCGAAAGTCATAGCCTTATGTTTTCGGTCATATTGACTCTTTTGACGAGATTGGGCTGTTTTCAACTTTTCACGAACGATACGAACTTGTTCTTCTGCTTCCTGAATCATATCCGGGCCAAAGAATTGTCTTTCCCCGGTCTCTGACCAGTTAAGGGGTGTTCGACACCGTCGTCCATAGAGAACTTCAAAAGGGGCTTTACCCAAGCTAGATTGATAGCTGTTGTTGTAAGCAAATTCGGCAAATGGAAGGCACTTCTCCCAGTCCATTCCAAATGAGATAACAGAGGCTCGAAGCATGTCTTCTAGAATCTGGTTGACGCGTTCCACTTGACCACTCGACTGAGGGTGGAAAGCGGTGCTAAAGGAGAGACGGGTTCCCATAGCATTTTGGAAGCTTTCCCAAAATCGAGAGGTGAAAAGACTTCCTCGATCCGAGTTAATTTCCAAAGGAACACCATGGAGGGACACTATTCGGGAGATGTATAAGTCTGCCAGCTGACTAGCGGTTATACTCTCACGAACAGGTAAGAAATGGGCTACTTTGGAAAGACGATCGATAACGACGAAAATAGCATTATTCCCTCTCTTGGTCCTGGGAAAACCGGTAATGAAATCCATACCAATTTTATCCCATTTCCTTTCAGGAATAGCTAAGGGTTGAAGGGTGCCAGCAGGCCGTTGATGCTCTGCTTTTACACGACGACAGACGTCGCAATTAGCAATAAACGGAGCAATTTCTCTCTTCATCCTAGTCCACCAGAACCTCTGGCGTAGGTCCTGATACATCTTAGTACTACCGGGATGAATGGTGAGAGGAGATTCATGAGCTTCCTTAAGGATCAATCGACTCAGGTTTCGCACTTTGGGAACCACTAGTCGATTCCCGAAGTATACGACCCCTTGATCATCAATGGAGAAACAATTCGCAACTCCTTTCTGGATGTTTCTCTTGATGCGGGAGATTCCCGGATCTACCTTCTGTGCTTTGATGATCTGATCCGTAAGGGTAGGTTTTGCCACCAAGGTGGAAAGAAAACCCTGAGGAACAATGTGAAGGTTAAGCTTCCGAAATTCCTCATGGAGAAGCGGTTGACTTTGTTGTAACATCAGGTTGTTACAATAAGATTTACGACTTAGCGCATCAACCATGACGTTAGCTTTCCCTGGGGTGTAGGTTATTCCTACGTCGAAGTCTGTGATCAACTCAACCCAACGTCTTTGCCTGAGATTCAAATCCGGTTGGGTGAAAATGTACTTCAGACTTTGGTGATCAGTGAATATTTCGCAACGGTTACCGAGGAGGTAATGTCGCCAGGTCTTGAGTGCATAGACTACGGCTGCAAGGTCTAGATCATGAGTAGGATAATTCTCCTCATGTGGGTGCAATTGCCGTGAAGCGTAGGCAATTACGTGTCGATCTTGCATGAGAATGCAACCTAGTCCTTGTCGCGAGGCGTCGCAGTAGATAACAAAGTCCTTGGAGAAGTCTGGCGGTACCAGTACGGGAGCAGAAGTCAGGCGTCTTTTCAGTTCCTGAAAGCTGTGCTCACATTGTGGAGTCCATTCGAACTTCTTATCTTTCTTGAGGAGTTCGGTTAGAGGTTTAGCAACCTTGGAGAAGTTCTCGACAAAGCGACGACAATAGCTCGCTAAGCCCAGAAAACTCCGAACTTGCTTGACCGATTCGGGTGGAGTCCAATTAAGGACGGCTTGAACTCGCTCAGGGTTAACAGCAATACCTTTACCAGATATTACATGACCCAGATAGGTCACTTCTGACAACCAGAATTCACATTTAGAAAATTTGGCATAAAGGCGATGCTCTCGAAGTTTCTCCAACACTAGCCTTAGATGTTCGGCATGTTGTTCCTCGTTCTTGGAGTAGATGAGTATATCATCGAGGTAAACCACGACGAATTTATCCAAATACTCCATGAAGATTGAGTTCATTAACCGAGAAAAGGTGGCTGGAGCGTTGGTTAAACCGAAGGACATGACGGTGTACTCGTATTGGCCATAACGAGTAACAAAGGCCGTTTTAGGAATGTCCCCGTTTCTGATTTTGATTTGATGGTAGCCCAACCTCAAATCCATCTTGGAGAAGACTGAGGATCCAGCGAGCTGATCATACAGGTCGTTGATCCTGGGAAGCGGATATTTGTTCTTGATTGTGACCAAATTGACAGGTCGGTAATCTACAACCATCCGGTCCGTACCATCCTTCTTCTTGACGAATAGGACGGGGCAAGCCCACGGAGATGAACTAGGGCGGATGAAACCCTTTTTCAAGGACTCATCGAGTTGTTTCTTAAGCTCGGCTAGTTCTAGTGGTGCCATCTTATAAGGTCTTCTAGCAATCGGAACGGTTCCTGGGATGAGGTCTATTACGAACTCAACATCCCTGTCAGGTGGAACACCTGGCAATTCCTCTGGGAAGACATCCGGGAAGTCACGGACTACCGGAACGTCCTCAAGGTCTGGCAAAGGGCTGGCGTAATATAATTGTCGCTTGGCTATTCGGGTCAAGACATTGACTATCTTCCCCGAAGGATGGGTGAGTTGAACAGTCCTAGAGAAGCAATCAATTTTGGCTTGATGAGCTGACATCCAGTCCATACCCAAAATGATATTAATATCTGAAGATTTAAGGGCTATCAACGATGCAAGGAAAACAAGTCTGTCGACTTGGATTTCATTTCCATGGCTTACTCTAGAAGTTTGCCATTTGGATCCCGGAGTCTGAATTACCATAGAGGTTGGCATATCACCGAATGCGACGTTATGCAAACGAGCATAATTTTCAGATATAAATGAATGGGAGGCTCCTGTATCGAAAAGAACAGATGCCGGGTGGCAATTAACAAGAAGCGTACCGAGAACGACGTTGGGATCCTCTTGAGCTTCTTCGGCAGAGATACAGTTGACATGGCCACGTGAGGCGGTGACCGGCTTGGCGTGGAACACTTTCCCTGTCGGCTTGCCACGGCCAACCGCTTTAGCAGATTGGTTGGGGTTGGTCTGGGGACACTCACGCATATAGTGGCCAGATTCCCCACACTTGAAACAAGTCACGGAACTGGTACGTGGAGGAGCATTGTTGGTTGGACCCTCATAGGGCTTGGTCGGTGCAGACTGTTGAACAGGGCGAGGCGCCTGGAAAGATGGCCTCGGTGTGAACCTGGGTGGCAGGGCGGTGTTGGGTACCCACACGCGGCGCTTCTGAGGACCAGCACCGGATGAGGAACCCATGTCACGGCCATGCTTGCATGTTGCGTCATAGTCAGTCTGACCAGTTTCAGCACTGATGGCTTTGTTGACAAGTTTCTGAAAAGATGTGCACTCATGCAGACGGAGGTCGCGGCGAAGCTCAGGACTAAGTCCCTTACGGAACCTTGCTTGCTTCTTGGCGTCAGTAGAAACTTCCTCGGTTGCATATCGTGCGAGGTTACCAAACTCCCTGCTGTAAGCATCCACAGAGAGTCGGCCTTGGGTGAAATTGCAAAATTCCTCACGTTTACGGTCCATGAGACCCTCCGGAATGTGATGTTCACGGAAAGCCTCGCTGAATTCAGCCCAAGTAGTGACATGGCCCGCTGGGCGCATAGCTCCATAATTCTCCCACCATAGACTGGCGGGGCCTTCAAGATGATAAGCAGCAAAGGTGACCTTGTCAGCCTCCGCTACCAGCGCGGAACGCAGTTTGTGAGAGATACTGCGAAGCCAGTCATCAGCGTCGAGAGGCTCGACGGAGTGGTGGAACGTGGGTGGATGTAATTTGATAAAATCACTGAGTGACACCACGTTAGTCCTCTGATGGTGTGCCGTGTTCTGTTCAATACGCTCCAACAAACGGTTGGTCTCCCGCTTGTTTCTCTCAGCTTCCATCATAACCTCGGCTAGGGAAGGAGGATGAGGCAGATTTGCATCCCTGACTTCACTGCCTTCGGCCTGCTCTTGAGGAGCAGGGTTAGTGCGCGTGTTGACCATCCTAGGTAAACAAAACAATAATTTAGCCAGAATGGAAAAATTCCGACATAGGATATAAAATGGAAGGAATAACTCGAAATGCAAGATGATCATCCGTATGACATGGTAAATACAGAAACTGCTTCTTTATTCCATCGTCATACACACCATACAGGGTTTAGTACAAGACCAAACAAAGTACTATTACGGTGAAAAGAGGATTACATCTCATCGGAGGCATCCCAAGATCCTATACATTATTTTTCTACACCTCCGGAAAGAGTACAAACTAGGTCATATCCCACGAGTCACGCAGGACGATAGACGACACAGCTAGTGCGAACTAGTGATACTACCACTAACTCAGACCGATCCGTAGTAGTCCTCGTAGAAGTCACCTCCATAGCCTGGAAGCTCAACATGATCATCCGGAAACAGACGATCTCGCGGAGCTTGTGGACCATAGGGGCTAGGATGAGGTCGTGGACCAACAGACGGTGGCCTGCGGGGACCGCGAGGTGGGGTGATGCCTCCTACATCACGCCAACCCATCACGTCTGGCAGAGCAGATCTCACAGGATAGAGATCGCGCATATCCGAATATCCAGCTTGCACCGCCGGTGCGAACCGAGTCAATGTGGCCCAGTGGTCAGCACGGGTATTGAAGAGCTCTAACCTCAAGGCCCGATTTTCACGGTCCTTATCCTCGAGCATCTCAGCAGTGGTGCGAGTCCGTGAATCCTCCTGAGTGGGGTCAGCATAGATAGCCTGGAGATACCCTTGTGCTCCCGGAAGTGATCCTGGCATATACCGGAAATCAGAGTCCCGAAATAGACCAGATCTGACTCGCATGATGGTCATCATAGAGTAGGCGGCGTCCTGCACAGCCATCTCAATAGTAACCTCGAGTCCATAGGAGCAGTGAAGGGGCTCGGTGGATCCAGGATAAGATGGAAATATCCTGACAGTGCAGAGATACTGGCTTTGATTAAAGTCCCGAAATTGCTCTTCGACCGTGTACTCAGGATACCAGCGGTATCCAGCCTCAGTCATTACCCTGACCAACATGGCAGTATGGCCGGGTACATCTAGGCATCGAGTCAGGCGAACCACTTGATTGAGGTCGCGAGTGGCCATCTGAAAGCACAATCATAATGCAAAGGCATTAGAATTTCTAGCAAAATTTCGGCAGCATAACAGCTGTAAATGCTCAAGAAGGATTTTGAGACATTTGACAAAGAATTTCATACACACTCAACATCATCATATCAAGTTCTGAGTCCATCCTAGCAACATAATGTGGTAATAGGATTGAACTAGGCTTGTATCCATCAAACTTATAAGGTACTACTGATTAGTAACACGTGATCCTGATAGAGAGAATAGATCCTAATTCCTTAACCCCCGGTGGAAGAATGGACTGACTCAGATCAGGATGTCATTAGATAAAGGAGTAAAAGAGCCTTACGTTCCAACCCACAAACAATTCCCCTACATATAACTAAAGAATTTCTAGACTCAACATCGACCAGTTTGGCTTGGAGAACCTACAGGCAGTCCAGCTCTGATGCCAACGCTGTCAGGACCCCGACTCGATGTCACATTGATCTAGCCGGTAACACCTCATATCACTTTGCGGCCTCACGCACGGTATCCCCACGGGTGTCGCCTTACCTTTGCCCGGGACCGTTTGCGCCTTTTGGCTCACGTATATGATAGTGTCGCTAGCATCCATATGATAAGGAGCCCGGGCTGACATGACTAGTCGTAAACCCAAAGTGGCACAGACTTACAGGAACAGGCATCCATGACCCAGCTTCGAACGTGTCGGTCATCAGCAAGTGGGTCCGGGCTGTAGCACTGGGCTAGCAGGACTCCGGTAAACCGGGCTGTAGCGGGCTAACAGGACTCCGGTACTCAATGCGTGACATTTCCCCGAAGGGACAGACACAGGAACGAAGAAGGACACATGCCGGCCAGCCTAAGTGTTCCAGAGCAGTAGCAAGCTACCATGGCTCAGCGGTAACACTAGGAGACATTTCCCGGTAAGAGAGGCTACTAAAGATAAACAACTAGATAGTCAGATCCCACACATACCAAGCATTTCAATCATACACACAATATGCTCGATATGTGCAAATACAACGAAGCATCACAACGTGACTCTACGACACAAGTACTTTATTTAAGGCTCAGGGAGCCATACATAACATACACAAAGGAACGGGTCTCACGACCCAGCATTCAAGTCATACAGTCATACAAACCAGCAGCGGAAGTAACTTGTCTGAGTACAGACAACTAGTAAAATAAAAGAGGCTTGGAAAGCCTAGCTATACTACATGGTCCTTCACAAGCTCAGGGTCACCACCTGGGCCTTTAGCCTACTCGTTGATGTCAACGTCTACATAGAACCCATCAGAAGGGGTTGCAGCGTCTTCTGTAAAAATGTAAATTATAGCAACATGAGTACAAAGGTACTCAACAAGACTTACATCAGATCCTACATACATGCATATTATCAAGAAGGGTTGGTGGAGTTATTGCAGCAAGCCAGCTTTGACTCTTGGCTAGACTATCCTACGATACTTCAACTTGAAATGGTTTTGCGCACACGAGTCCACTACTCACCACTTCAATACCCTACCGTGGGTTCGCCTCCGTTTTCCTACGGAAGAGCCACCCTCGGCACTCACACTTATCTTGAGGCTTTTAGTAGTTTCCATTTACTTGTCTATGAACTGTATAGGCAACCAAGTAGTCCTTTACCGCGGACGCGGCTATTCGAATAGATTATGATAACCCTGCAGGGGTGTACTTCTTCACGCACGCTCTCACCACTTACCGTCGTTTACACGACATGTACTCGGCAACCTTCAAGCGGAAGCCCAACGTGGGTGTCGGCCACGACCTACCTAATCACCTAAGCCTCCAGTCCAGGTTTATCGCCTATTCAGGTTCCATCCGCAGGGAGTCCGGCCGAGGTTTCCCATACGGCCCCGAACGATGTGAACAGGGTTCCCGAGATACCTAACGGGTATTCGGTACACCGTGCCACGTACCTACCGCATCACAGCCCACCCCTACGGTCAGCGCTGTCCACGGCCTCCAGTAGGCTACAAACACCAGAAACTACTTGCAACTCCTGGACGGAGAACTAGGGTGAATAAGAAGCCGAGAGGGTCCATTGGTTTCGGGCCCAATGCATGGTAGTAGCTGATTCTTAAATCACACATACAGATCTCAGTGCTTAAGGTCGGCTTCAATGAAACAACCCACCATGTACTCCTACATGGCCTCTCATCGATACCTTTACCAAATCGTGTTCACCACACCACTCTCATTACCGACATAATCATTTCACTCTAGCCCATCACCCAGATGAACCAGACCTGACCCGACTCTAAGCATAGCAGGCATAGCAAGGTAGGTACAACACATACATATGGCTCAATCAACTCCTACACATGCTAGTGGGTTTCATCTAGTTACTGTGGCAATGATAGGTCATGCAGAGGAAATGGGTTCAACTACCGTAGCACACAGCAGTTTGAAACGCGTTGTCTTAATGCAGTAAAAGAGAGCAGGAGCAAGAACATGGGATTGTATCGATATGATCAAATGGTTGGTTGCTTGCCTGATGGTTCGATGCACTGATACGGTTCTTCGTTAGGGTAATCACGGTACTCCTCGGAGGCAGAACCTGTCGCAAAGGACACCGATACACAACCATCACCAAACAATGTGCAACAATATGATGCATGCATGAAACATGGCAATATGAGTGTGTTGGGCTAATGCAACTAAGACCAGAAGGGTTTGAACCAATTTGAATCAAAGATTCAAATTTCAAACTCAAACATGGCCTTTTAAAGTGCTTTTCCTTGTTCTGCTTTAAACATCAATTTAACTTGTTTGATCATGCATGAAAATAGTACAGATGGATAGATTGGATTTTTCTGATCATTTTTCATATATAATTTGTCTGATTTGGAGTTACAGAATAAAAGTTATGAATTTTTGAAGTTTAAATTATATTCTGGAATTTCCTGATTTAATTTAAATCCAGAAATATATATATTGCGCTAGCATGACGTCAGCACGACGTCAGCGGTCAACTGCGGCTGGCTGGGGTCAAACCTGACGTGTGGGGTCCACACGTCAGTGACAGGGGGTTTAACAGAGGTTAGTTTAATCCTAATTAAGGGTTAGTGGCGCTGGGGCCCACTGGTCAGTGTCAGGGGGGGTTAACTAACAGCGATTAGTACTAAGCTAACCACCTGGCCGACGGGGCCCACGCGTCAGTGACTCTGGGGGGGTCAAACCCCAGGTCGAACAGGTCAAACCCGCCGGCGGTTAGTCGCCGGCGAGGTCCGCGGCGTACAAGTGACTCGGGTTTCCTCTGTGGTGCTCCAAACGGCGTGCGGCTAGGTGCGTTGGAAAGCCAGCTCGATGGCGCGTCGGGCGGTGGCCGTGGCTGGGCCTGGGGTGGCCGGAGTCGACGGCGGCGAGCTCGGCTGCGGCCGCCGGGGTTCGGTCGTGCACGGAAACGGGGTTGGAGCTCGAAGGCGAGCGAGGCAAGGCGCTAGGGATGCTCTACGGGGCCTTACGAACTTGTTGGACTCGCCGGGGTGACCAAATGGTCACCGGAGCTGCGTCGACGGCGAGCTCGGCGACGGTGGAGGTTCGGCCGTGGTGGGAACGGAGTTACGGCGCGGGAACGAGGGGGAGAAGAGAGGGGAAACGGAGAGGGGCTCACAGCGAGACCAGCGAGCGCGAGGGCGAGGTCGGGGATGCCCGGTAGCTCCCGAATCGACGGCGAGTACCCACGGCGGCCGGAGGCGAGGATGGCGACGGCGATGGCTCCACGGGATGCTCCGTCTTGCGTGGCTCGACGAGGAGGTAGAGGGGGTCGCGGCGGAGCTGGGGAGCGTGTCGGGGAGGCGAGGGGAGGCCGGTGATGGCTGCTATGGCGAACGGCGGCGATGGGTGCGTCGGGTGAGAGAGAGAGAGAGAGCAGGGGGAGAAGCATGTGGGAGAGGGGGGATAAGGCCAGGGGATCGGGGCGGCACCGAGAAGAACCGTCGCGGCGTCGCGCTGGCGGGGTAGGCAGGCAGGCGAGCTGGTGGCGTGGCGCTCCGCCCGTGCGCGCGCGCCGGCCACACGCCTGGCCGACTGGCGCCAGGAGGACGACGGCGGTGGTGGGCTGGGCTGGCTTGCTGGGCCAGAGGCGCCAGGTAAGAAGCCCAGGTAAGGTTTCCCTCTTTTATCTCTGTTTTCTAATTTCTATCATTTGTTTTGATTTAAATAGAATATTAAATCATTTTATTACCTTATGCCAATTTTTGCAGGAGCTAGATATATTATTCCAGAGCTCCCCAACAGGTGGCATAATTTTTGGACATATATTAATATATATAACTAATATATTTCCAATGCAAATATTTATGCCTTAAATCCAAATGCCCAAAATAAATACCTATGAGCTCTTAAAAATATGGGTTTGATTTTTATCTCTGTCCAATATTTTCAAAGAGCAACATGAGCATTTTCTTGGACCCTTTTGGAGAAATTTTTATTTGGGTCATTTTCAAAAATGATTCTGAGGGTTCCACAAATCCCCATTTCAAGTTTCTGATGAAAGAGTAAACATGATGCAACACTCTAATGCATGACTAGCTAGGGTGTGACAGTAAATGTATATAAAACATCCAAGATTGATAATATAATAGCATGGAACAATAAAAAATTATAGATGCGTTGGAGAAGTATCAGTACCTTGTGCAATTCACTTAGAATTTTTTGAAGCGTGTTAACACAAAGCTAAGCATTTGTATATATACAGAACATGAAAGCAGAAGAACTACATGCTTGAGTATAAAAGAAATAACTATTTTGTCCCAATTTTGCTACATGATCAAAAATTTAATAAAAAAGGGAAGTCCATGAGTAGCACAAGAAACAAATCACTAGGGTAATTTGCACATAACTAATTTAAAAGCTTGATTGGTAATTAAGCATTGCAAAGCAAGAATTTCATGGTTTATTTATTTAAAAAGCATATGAGAGAAGCTTACCTCTAGATATCTCATGGTAGCTTAGCCATTTGAATGTGCAACCGCATACGAGTCGCTATCTTCATCAGCAACAACATTGATAAAAGTCTCATGATATAAAGCAACGGTGCCCTGTAATAATTTGTTGTTCCATGTATTTAACAAGCAAAAAGACATACCAAAGTTGGTGTTCTAACAGGATCCCACGACGGAGGCGGCTCATCCAGTTGCACTATACTCCAAGGACTAGGTCCCTATAAAAAACATATCAGTTATGTATTTCATTAGAGTTCTACATGATTTTGACGCAAGATTGGAACCTAATTCTGGCATCACCAATGAACTTAATTAAATGTTCATTACCATAGAGTTCAAATCTAGAATCTACCAACATATAGGTACTTGAACTAATTATCTAAAGAGATAGGATTAAAGTCATGTGCATGCAACTATTTATGCCAAAACATTGTTACTCTGTCCTAACTCTGTCCTAGTTCATAGAATAGTCACAACCTCATTTGATAAATTTGACTTTGGCCAGATATGAACAACATTAAATGATGTTCCAACCTAGATTAAGGAGATTAGAACATCATGAATTAGGACACCACAAAATATATGATAGTGTACCCATTCTATGAATGTTACCTCTTAGCAAATCAGATCAGACCATAGGGGTGATATAGCAACAAAGAACAAAGGAGAAAACAACTGCAAGTAATGTAAGTAAGGTCTGCTTCCATCTTCCTGCATACACCACAAGAGGAATCTAACTTCTTAGTTGCAACCATAGTGAGATCACCATTAACAGTGAGAGCCTAGGAGGACAAAGGGGAGGGGAGGGATGATGTGGAAGAAGTCTTTACCGGAGAGAATATCAGTTGTGTTGGAGAAGAGGTCCGTGGAAGGATATGTTGGGAAACATTGCATGGAAAACAAACAAAATTCCTACGCACATGCAAGATCTATCCATGGAGATGCATAGAAATGAGGGGGATAGTGTGTCTATGAACCCTTGTAGATCGTAAGTGGAAGCATTTAACAACACGGTTGATGTAGTCAAACTTCTTCGTACTCCAACCGATCAAGTACCGAACGTATGACACCTCCGCGTTCTGCACACGTTCAGCTCAATGACTGTCGGATTTCGGGTTCCGGCAGACCCTTGAGGTTCGAACACTATGGTTCGCGCGGAGATTTCGCCTCCTTCCTACTTGCACTCCTCCGCCTTGCTAGGATCTAAACTAAGGAAAGAACAACACAAGAGACGCGGGGTTTATACTGGTTCGGGCCACCGTTGTGGTGTAATACCCTACTCCAGTGTGTGGTGTGGTGGATTGCCTCTTGGGCTGATGATGATGAACAATACAAGGAAGAACAGCCTCGCGAGGGTCTGTTCTTGGCTAGGGTGATGAACTGCTGGGAGGAGTCCAGTCACCTTTCTCTCTCTCTCTCTCTCTCTCTCTCTCTCTCTCTCTCTCTCTCTCTCTCTCTCTCTCTTTCTGATCTTCTCTATCCTTCCAACCCCCCGGCTCTGCCCCCTTGGCTCTGTGGGTGGCTGGTCCTATTTATAGAGGCCCTGGTCCTCTTCCCAAATATCGAGCGGGAAGGGAGCCAACAATGGCGGGCTAATTTGAAGGGGGACAGCTAGTATCAGCTATCCTGACAAAAGTAGTCTTCGCCTGCGCAAAGCTCTGGTGATGACGCTGTCTTGGGCTCCATGGTGACCTCCGTCTCGTAGTCCTCCTGGTCTTGGTCTCGTTGCACCGAAACGGCAACCTTTGCCTGATGCCTCGGTACTCCGCGGCTGCGCTTGCCCCCTTTGCACCAAAGAGGAAGGGAGGACACTGCGCGGGCTGGCACCCGCCTGGAACCCCCGGTCGTCATGGCTTGCGTCACGGGCACCTCGTGAGGTACCCCGTCTTGATCTCTCCGCCTCTTCGTGAGCCAGCCTGACGAGGCCGCGCCTGAGGAAGCTCCGCGTCGTCCGCCCTGCGAGGCTTGGCCCCTCGCGAGGGTCTTGGGTTTGTGTTGGTGAAGATGGGCCGCGCTGGGCCCCCTTTGAGCCACCCCGCAGGCCGCAGGCAGGCAAGTCTGGGGACCCCCGTTCCCAGAACACCGACAGTGACGTCCTCCACCTTCTTGATCCAGCAAGACGGCGAGGGAGTAGATGAGTTCCGGCAGCACGACGGCATGGTGATGGTGAAGTGATCTCCACAGGGCTTCGCCTAAGCACTACGAGTATATGACCGAGGGTGTAAACAGTGGAGGGGGCGTCGCACACGGCTAGGCAATTGTCTGGGGTGTGCTAGGCTCCCCCTCCCACATATATATAGGTGGGAGGGATAGGGGAGAGGCCAAGGGGCGCCCCAAGTAGGTTTGAATCCTACTTGGGCTCCTGCCCTTGGCCGCGCCCCCTGCCATATTTGTCGGAGGGGGGAAAGGAAAGGGGGGAGAGGAAGGAAGGGGGAGGCCAAATCCCCCTTTCCTTTCCCCACTAGGGCGGCTTCCATGGCGGGCGCGCCAGCCCCTTGTGGGATGGTGGGCTCCCCTCTTAGGGCCCAATAGGCCCACTAAGCTCCCGAGGGTGGCCGGTACCCCCTCCGGTACCCCGATGATCACCAGGTACACTTAGAATCACTTCTGGTGTCCGAATACCATCGTCCTATATATAAATCTTTACCTCTCAACCATTTTGAGACTCCTCATCATGTCTGTGATCGCATCCGGGACTCCGAACAACATTCAGTCACCAAATCATATAACTCATATAACACTATATCGTCAACGAACATTAAGCGTGCGGACCCTACGGGTTCGAGAACTCTATAGACATGACCGAGACACCTCTCCGGTCAATAACCAATAGCGGAAGCTGGATGCCCATATTGGCGCCTACATATTCTACGAAGATCTTTATCGGTCGAATGGTTATGACAACATACGCAATTCCCTTTGTCCATCGGTATGTTACTTGCCCAAGATTCGATCGTTGGTATCTTCATACCTAGTTCAATATCGTTACCGGCAAGTCTCTTTACTCATTCAGTAATACATCACCACATGACCAATTCCTTAGTCATTTGCTTGCAAGTTTATGATATGTATTACCGAGAGGGCCCAGAGATACCTCTTCGATACTCGGAGTGACAAGTCCTAATCTCAATCTATGCCAACTCAACAAACACCTTTGGAGATACCTGTAGAGCATCTTTATGATTACCCAGTTACGTTGAGACGTTTGATAGCACATAAGGTATTCCTCCATTATCCGAGAGTTGCATAATCTCATAGTCGTTGGAATATGTATTTAACATGAAGAAAGCAATAGCAATAAACTGAACGATCAATATGCTAAGCTAACGGATGGGTCTTGTCCATCACATCATTCTCCTAATGATGTGATCTCGTTATCAAATGACAACACATGTTTATGGTTAGGAAACCTTAACCATCTTTGATCAACAAGCTAGTCTAGTAGAGGCTTACTAGGGACACAGTATTTGTTTATGTATTCATGCATGTATTTATGTTTCCGATCAATACAATTCTAGCATGAATAATAAACCTTTATCATGAATAAGGAAATATAAAATAACAACTTTATTATTGCCTCTAGGGCATATTTCCTTCAAGATCTGGGTTCGACGGTAGTAGGGACTGAGGCGGCGTCAGGAGCTAAGGAGGCACATGATGGGGAGAAATAGTCATTGGTTTGGCCTTCGTGGTGAGCTAGGCTGGTGTCGCGACGAAGAAGGGGCCGCTAGTGTACATATCATTGTCCTAGGAGAAGTCAGGCTAGACTCGTGCCGAAGGGGTTAACCATGAACAACACATAAGGGGGGACGAGTATATTGTTCTACATGGGAGATGGTAGGGTTTGTGGGGGATAACTGGGTGAAAGTGTATTTAGCCCTAATGGTATTTTGTTGTTGGTGAGTTGGAGTTAGTTAGACTAATGTTGGTTTAAGTTTGTGTTAGAACATTGGTCTCTTGTCGAGAATACATGGAGTTGGTTGACCCAAACTTCAAAAGGGGAAATGTGTCGGTTTTTCAAAGACTCAAAGGTTTGGTTTTTGTTTATTTTGAGTCATAAGACAACATCACAATGAAGAGGGGTTGAGGTGATTGCATAAGGATGCATGGGGATCATAAAAACATATAAACTGAGCCTGCCCATTCCTACTTGACAGTGTCCTAGACTAAGGGGTACCAACCTAGTTGTCAGATCGACCATGGGCTGAGCTTATGGCCCACCGATCTCATGAGGAAGGACCCTGAAAGCCTCGAACATGTGCGTAATCAAGACGGACTCTGCCGAACACTTGGTGTGTACTTCAAGGACTACTCCACTTATAGGCATGTTGCACCCTAGTTCGCAACCTACCATATGTAATCCTAGATACCCCTGGTGCCTATGTAAGCCGGAGGATTTTGGTCCGTAGGGACACAATCACAATTACTAGCCTTAGGGTTTTACCTCTTCGAGAGGGCCCGAACCTGGGTAAACATCATGCCCTTTTTCTCCTATTAACCATCATTACGATATCCACAGCTCGAGATCCATTACCCGAGATCTGTTGGTTTTAGTACCAACACTACCACTAAAAATAAGGGTGAAAACCCTTCTCCATGTGACTTATGATGTGTAGCCTATGCACACAGGTTCCAAGGGGTGTGCACACGAGTTCTAGAATTTCTATTTGGACACCCCGTGCACACATGGTTCCCACCCCCGTGCACATAGGGTCTAGGATTTGGTACCCGAGTGACCCCGTGCGCACGCCCTGATACGTATCTAACGTATCTACTTTTTCTCACGCTTTTCCTCTTGTTTTGGACTCTAATTTGCATGATCTGAATGAAACTAACCCCAGACTGACGATGTTTTCAGCAGAACTACCATGGTGTTGTTTTTGTGCAGAAATAAAAGTTCTCGGAATGGAACGAAACTTTGCGAGGAATTTTTATATAATATATAAGAATTTCTGGAGCCAAGATCTACTGGAGAGGGGCCCCTGGGTGGGCACAACCCACCAGGGCGCGCCCCCCTCTCCTGGCACGCCCAGGTGGGTTGTACCCACCTGGTGGCCCCGCAGACCTCAACCCTGACACTATAAACTCCTATTTTTGGAGAGAAAAGTCAGGAAGAAAGAATTATCATGATCCACGAGACGAAGCCACCGCCAAGCCCTGTTCTTCCCCGGGAGGGCAAATCTTGAGTCCGTTTGGGGCTCCGGAGAGGGGGATCTTCGTTCTTCTACATCACCAACCCATCTCCATTGCCAGTTCCATGATGCTCCCCACCGGGAGTGAGTAATTCCTTCGTAGGCTCACTGGTCGTTGAGGAGTTGGATCAGATTCATCATGTAATCGAGTTAGTTTAGTTAGGGCTTGATCCCTAGAATCCACTATGTTCTTAGATTGATGTTGTTGTGACTTTGCTATGCTTAATGTTTCTCACTTTGGGCCCGGGTGCCATGATTTCAGATCTGAACCATTTATGTTATCACGATTATATCCATGTTCTAGATCCGATCTTGCAAGTTATAGTCACCGACTACATGTTACGATCCGACAACCTCGGAGTGACAACAACTGGGCCCACTCTCGGTGATGATCGTAGTTTGAGGAGTTCATGTATTCACTATGTGTTAATGCTTTTTTCTGGTTCTCTATTAAAAGGAGGCCTTAATGTCCCTTAGTTTCCAATATGGACCCCGCTGCTACGGGAGGGTAGGACAAAAGATGTCATGCAAGTTATTTTAATAAAGCACGTATGACTATTTACGGAATACATGCCTACATTATATCGATGAACTGGAGCTAGTGTCGTATCGCCCTAGGTTATAACTGTCTCATGATGAATATCATCCAACAAGTCACTGATCCAATGCCTACGAATTTATCTTATATTGTTTCTGCTAAGTTACTACTGCTATCATCACTGTTACAATTGCTACTAAATTACTACTATCACTATTACCATTACCTTTATTGTTGCTACTATTATCAAAACTATCAAACTACTTTGCTACTGATCACTTTGCTGTAGATAATTAATCTCCAGGTGTTGTTGAATTGAAACTCAGCTGCTAATACCTTCAAATATTCTTTGGCTCCCCTTGTGTTTAATCTATAAATTTGGTTTGAATACTCTACCCTCAAAAACTGTAGCGATCCCCTATACTTGTGGGTTATCAAGACCTTTTTCAGGCGCCATTGCCGGGGAGCATAGGTATATTTGTTGAGTCACTTGGGACTATTATCATATTATCACTATGAAGAATCTGAAGGATCCAAAGACTAATACATTTCCCTCAAGGATGAGGGGAGGTAAGGAACTGCCATCTAGTTCTGCCTTAGATTTCACTTTCTGTTATGAGTAAACTTGCAACACCACCACATGCTATTAATTCTGATATATCGCAAGTTATTGATGATGCTACTTCTACTATGAATGATGTTGTTGATGATGCTAGTACCTTTCTTGATAATGATGATGTGCCAATTGTTGAATTTCTTGATAAACAAATTGCTAGAGTTATACAACATGATGTTGTTGAATCTGATGATGAGCTTGAAACTGAAACTCCTGAAACACCTACTAGAGCTAGCCTTCCTAGATATGTATTGCCTAAGGTACCGGAAGGTTATATTATGAGTGAAGAAACAACTAGAGATATTCTTGCTTGTAAGGATAGAGATGATCTAGAGAAATTACTAAAAAAGTATAAAGAAAAATCTCTGAATGCTAGAATGAAGTGTGATCATAAGTTCGCTGCTTCACCTATCTTTATTGATGATAAGGATTATGAATTCTCTGTCGACCCAGAGTTAATTACTTTGGTTGAATCTGATCCTTTCCATGGTTATGAAACTGAAACTGTTGTGGCACATCTTACTAATTTGAATGATATAGCTACCCTTTTTACTCATGATGAGAGAACTCGCTATTACTTTATTCTCAAATTATTTACTTTCTCATAAAAGGGTGATGTTAAAGCTTGGTATAGTACTCTTGCTCCTGGTTGTGTGCGTAGTCCCCAGGATATGATTTATTACTTCTCTGAAAAATATTTTCCTGCTCATATGAAACAAGCTGTCTTACAAGAAATATTTAACTTTGTTCAAACTAAAGAAGAGAGTCTCCCACAAGCTTTGGGGAGGCTTTTCCAGTTACTTAATGCTTTGCCTGATCATCCTCTTAAGAAAAATGAAATACTTGATATCTTCTATAATGGACTAACCGATGCTTCTAGGGACTTCCTAGATAGTTGTGCTGGTTGTGTTTTCAGGGAACGAACTATTGCTCAAGCTGAAGAATTATTGAATAACATAGTGAAAAATTATGATGATTGGACTATTCCTGAACCACCGCCTAAACCCACTCTGAAGAAGAGGGGTATATTATATCTCAGTCCTGAAGATATGCAAGAGGCAAAGAAATCTATGAAGGAAAAAGGTATTAAAGCTGAGGATGTTAAAATTTTACCTCCTATTGAAGAAATACATGGGCTTAATACACCACCAATGCCTAAGGTGGTAGAGGTAAATTCTCTTATGAAGTTCAATGATAATGACAATCCTCAAAATATGCATCCTAGTCAATGCCTTTATGAGTTTGGAAACTACATTAGAAAACAAGATCACTTCAATGCAAATGTTATGAAACAATTGAAATATAATTCTGATATGATTGCTCACTTGAGTGATTTGTTATTTAGAATATCAAATGATGTTAGAGGTGTTGGAAAGCATGCTTCTATGGTTCAAACTCAGTTAGAACAAGTTGCTAAATCACAAAGAGAATTGCTTGGTGAAATGAATCATAATATGCATGACTTTGCTGTTAGAGTTGCAACTAGAGGAGGTAAAATGACTCATGAACCTCTTTATCCTGAGGACACCCTAAAAGAATTGAACAAGATTCCCAAAGAGCTAACACTAATGCACCTAGTCCTTCTAGAAAGAAAAAGAAGAAGAAAAATGATAGGACTTTGCATAGTTCTAGTGAACCTGAAATAGAAAAACCTCCTGATAATGAAAATGAAACCTCTATCTATGATGCTGAAACTCAGTCTGGTAATGAACACTCACCTAATGATAATGAAAAAGATAATTGTGATGTTCATGAAGACAATCAACCAAATAATAAAGAACTAGACAATGATGTTGAGATCGAACCACCTGTTGATCTTGATAACCCACAACCTAAGAATAAAATGTATGATAAAAGAGACTTCATTGCTAGATAACACAGTAAAGAAAGAGAACCGTGGGTTAAAAAACCTATGCCTTTTCCATCCAAGTCAACTAAAAAGAATGCTGATGAAGAATTTGAACGCTTTGTTGAAATGTCGAGGCCAGTCTTTTTGCGTACTCGCTTGACTGGTATCTTGAAAATGCCTCCTTATGCAAAGTATATGAAAGACATCATCACAAATAAGAGAAAAATACCGAAAGATGAAATATCCACTATGCTTGCTAATTATACTTTTAAAGATAGAGTACCTAAAAATCTTGGAGATCCAGGAATACCAACTATACCTTGCTCTATCAAAAAGAATTATGTGAAAACTGCTTTGTGTGATTTAGGAGCTGGTGTTAGTGTTATGCCTTTCTCTTTATATAAAAGACTTGACTTGAACAAACTCACACCTACTGAAATATCTTTGCAAATGGCTGACAAATCAACTGCCATACCTATCGGTATCTGTGAGGATGTGCCCGTTGTTGTTGCTAATGTTACTATTTTGACTGACTTTGTTATACTTGAGATGCCCGAGGTGACAACATATCGATTATCCTTGGTAGACCCTTCTTGAATACTTCATGGGCTGTTATTGATTGCAATAAAAGCAAGGTCACTTTTCATATCAATGGTAATGAGCATACGGTGCACTTTCTGAAGAAACAATTCCAAGTGAATGGTATTAATGTTATTGAAAAATCTCCGACAATCACTATTGGAAGATTTAAAATACCTCTACCTACTATCAAAAAGAAATATGAAATGCTTATTGTTGGGGACATTCAAATCCCCATCGAGGTAACTTAGTGATTTACGAAAGTTCTTCGGTTTCATGCTAATTGAAAGTGGTTATTAATAAGACTTGATCAACCTTATTAATGGATCATTTTGAGCAGTATGAAGTTAATGAATTTAGTAAGCACTACTTTCTGTCCCTACTTTTTGTTTTCTGTTTCTATTAGTCAAATAAAATAAAATGCCATGTTTTGTCTGTTTTCTGAATTTCCCGTGCAATAAAAAATGACCCAAAAATAAAAGTTCTTAGAATGCCCTGGAAATTTTATATGATTTTTTTCTGAATTTTTGGTGCAAATAATACCAGAGGGAGGTGCACCAGGTGGGCACAACCCACCTGGGCGCGCCAGGACCCCCAAGCGTGCCCTATCTTTCAGATGCCGGCCTCGGTCCCTATCTTTCAGATGAGTGTGAACAACACCAACTTCTCACTGAATCATTTGTTAAAGAATTTAAAAATTTTCCATGTGAGTCTAGGGTGTCATTTATGCTTTATGATAATCCATTTACTATTCCACTAGAGAATTTTGCTTACCATTGCAAACTTCCATTTTGGGGTTCGCTTGATGAGCCATCAACGACTGAGTTTGAGTCTTTCTTGACTCGCCTTTGTTACGGTGAAAATAGGGGAGTGAGACAAGGAAGAATAAAGAGCATTCACTTTCGCGCAATTCAGTATTTTGCATTATTTAATGGGAAATGCATAGTAGGCAAGCAATACTGTAGCATACTTTGTGCGCCAGACTTGAGCCTCATTCACACCGCTCTCACTGGTGAAAGGAATTATAACCTTGGAGCGATTGTTACACGTAGACTTCAGCATAATTCTAGCAGTGGCTGGTTCTATGGTGGATTTTATGCCACGTGTTTAGCACGAGAGCTGGGTGTTTCACCTTTTCCCTTTGATCCTATCCTACCCACGCGGTATTTAGATTTTGACACTTTGAAAGAACACAAGATCCTTAAGGGAAAGGTTGGTAATTTCACTTACAATCTAATGTTTAACCAAAAATCTATTGTGGACACATATTTGCCTGCGCCTGCTCTTTTTGATGATCACAGCAAGGGGAGATATTTTGTCGTGAGAGCGAGGCCCGAACTCACAACGCAGCAGTGGTAGCAGCATGGCGGGCTGAGACATCCGCACCAAGAGCCTTCGTGAGCTACCACGCCGACTACTACCCTCCAGGCTACTGATCGATTACCAACTTAGGCCAAAAGCCTAAGCTTGGGGGAGTACGTGTTTCTCACCGACATTACATTCATGCGCATCATTCTATTTGTCGGTGCTCACACTTTTTCATTGTATCATCCATGCTTAGATGTATTTTTCTTGCTTTCTTCTTGTGCATTTGATTTTTTTAGAAAAACCAAAAAAATAGTTGTAGTAATTTACTTTCTCTGCATGTTTAATAGTAGTATTAAAAATAAAACCCAAAAAGATTTCCTTATTCTTCTTTTGCTTGTTGGGAGCTTTCCCGTGTAAATAGTTTTTCTTGTTTTTGCTTTTTATTTGCTTGTTCAAGAAAACCAAAAACTCCAAAAATATTTCAGTGTGTTTCTCTGAATTTCTTTTCCTTTTATTTGAGTTGTACCGTGGAGAAGACCACGATGAAAATGTTGAGTGGCTCTCATATGAATAATTGTTGAACTAATAAAGAGCCCATTTTACCTCGTCTTCTCCTGTTGAATAAAATGTTTTGCAGATTCTAGCTTAGTCCATGGCACTCTTGCACTATTATTATTTTCATATCGTTCGGTTGTGCAAGTGAAAGGCAATAATGACGATATTTGATGAACTGGTCGTGGCAGAGAGAAACTGGTATGAACTCGACTTGTTCTTTTTGTGTAAATATGTTTAACCTAGTGATGCGTCTCCAACGTATCTATAATTTATGAAGTATTCATGCTATTATATTATCCATCTTAGATGTTTTATATGCATTTATATGCTATTTTATATGATTTTTGGGACTAACCTATTAACCTAGAGCCCAGTGTCAGTTTTTGTTTTCCCTTGTTTTTGAGTATTGCAGAAAAGGAATACCAAACAGAGTCCAATTGACATGCCAATTTTTGATGATTTTTTATGGACCAAAAGAAGCCTCCGGAGTAAAAGAGTTGGGCCAGAAGAGTCCCGAGCCATCCACGAGGGTGGGGGCGGGCCCCACCCCCTAGGCGTGGGCCCCTATCTCGTGGACGACTCGGAGACCCCCTTGACGTGAAACCGATGCAAAAAATTCCTATAAATACAGAAATCCCCAGAAAATAACCTAGATCGGAAGTTCCGCCACCGCAAGCCTCTGTAGCCATGAGAAATCGATCTAGGCCCTCTCTGGCACCCTGCCGGAGGGGGCCATCATCACCGAAGGCTGTGGAGGAGGATCCCGGAGGGGCCATCATCACCATGAAGGCCAAGGACCAGAGGGAGAACCTCTCTCCATCCAGGGGGCATGGAGGAGGAAGCACAAGGGGGAGAACCTCTCCTCCTCTCTCTCGGTGGCGCCGGAGTGCCATCGGGAGGGGAATCATTGCCGCGGTGATCGTCTTCATCAACATCACCATCATCATCACCATCCTCATCTCTTTTACGTGGTCCACTCTCCCGCACCCCTCGGTAATTCCTACTTGAACATGGTGCTTTATGCCACATATTATGATCCTGTAGCGACCAGACCTCAAACTGTCTGATCTCTGTGCTCCAGTGTCATCCCTGGATCAGTAATGCTGACACCACACAGTACTCGGAGGATTTATAGCAGAGTAGCAATCACACACTTATTACATCGAGTGTCTCCATAGAGAACTTATTACAATAAATATGGCTTCAGTCCATCTAATAACGATAACAGCGGAAGGCTTGGAAGATAAGTGAGTCCATCAACTCCAACAGCATCACTGAGTATAGAACCACGACCTAAAAACTCCTTAATCATCGTCTAAAAAGTCTGCAACATTAACATTGCAGCCCAAAATGGGTCAGCACATGGAATATGCTGGCAATGTAACACATAGAGAGTAATGGAATGAAACAGCTATACTATATGCATATTTGGCTGGTGGAAAGCTCTATGGTTACAGTTTTGCGTAAAGCCAATTTTTCCCTACTTCAAAGGAATAAATTTATGTAACTATCATGGTGGTTGTTAAACATTGAGAATGGTTGACAGCATTCTCAATCCCAATTAAACATCATCATTAAACATAACCCAACAAAATTAATTTAGAGTAACATGTTGAGATTCACATGATAATCCAAGTACTAGATACTCAAGATGTCCATAACCGGGGACACGGCTAACCATGATTAGTTTATTACACTCTGCAGAGGTTTGCGCACTTTTCCCCACAAGACTCGATCACCTCCGTTCGGTTTCTCGCACTACATGGTGTTTGAGAAGACGGATGATGACCAAGACATAGTCTTTCAGAAGCGCTAGCACCTTACGATCGGGTAGACCGTACCACCTACATCCCCTACATCTGCTAGTCTACCACTGTAAGAGTTCGCACGACTTAGTCAACTATGCTAGAGCCCATAATAGCTTGTGGCTGCACACGGAAGTTTCTAGTATGAATAGTCTCATGATCCCTTTGAGCCTGGGTGGCGGTCCAAAAGAAAACAGGCAAGTCCTGGAATACCCAGGTGCCTCAATCCACCCAGATGTGTGTTTAAGTTGCCACCTTAGATAAACCATTAAGTAACAATCTCACATCTGTCATGGATATCACTCACCCAATCCACGGCTACTAGCATAGCATGGCATAATAAGCAAACGCAGAAGTAACTCCCAAAGGTTTGATAATAACAGGTAATAGGTACTACCTCATCTACTTCCCATCCCACAATTTAATTAGATCCTAATCATGCAATGTGTGAGGATTGATCCAATGCAATAAACCTGGGTAGTAGAAAAGTATGATCAAAGTGTTACTTGCCTTGCTGATAATCCAGGAAACCTAATGATTCGAAGTAACAAGCGGCGCACTCTAGGTACTCTATCACAGACAAACAAACAAGCATACAATAAGTACTCATCTAATGCACGGGTAAAACTAAAATAAGAGATCTAACCAGAAGGTTCAACTTAAGAACTCTGGTTGGCAAAAAGAATCAAATCGAACGAAGCAACGAAAGTCAACGGCGAAAGAAAACAACTTCATTCTACTAATCTGGATCTAGGTCAAATTTTACAGTAGAAAAATCTTGTTTAAGTTGGTTAAACGGATAGAGGGTTTCGAGACAAAACTCTAGGCGCTTGAATCGCCTGATTCCGATAAACGAGCGAAAAGTTATACTAAAACGAAAATCGGATCAGGAATCGCGATTAGAAAAATCGCGGATTTAATCCGAGAAAAAGAAAAACGACGAACGCTCGCTAGAATGAACAAATGGACGAACGCTCGCTATTTAAATAAACCGGAAAAACCAATCTATTTAAAAAAACCGAAACTAAAAAAACAGACGAAAACCGATCTATTTAAAAAACCAAAACTAAAAAACGACAAAAACCGATCTATTTAAAAAAAATGTTGGCACGGAAGTCGAGGCGGCGGCGGCGGCATCCGGCGACGGCGGCCGGGCGGCGGCGGCGGCGCGGTGCGGCGGCGGCGGCGGGACCGGGTGGCGGCGCAGCTTGGGGCTGGGGCGGCTACGGTTTCCCCGGGGCTGGGCCTCGGCTTATAAAGGCCCCCCTCGGGCCGGAGTCCTACTCGGACACGGCCCGTAGGTCGGTTCGTTTTTTTATTCCGCTCGGAAGAAAAATAAAAAGGAATACTAAACGGACTCCAAAAATTCTGAAATAAATTTTTCACGGGCTTCTAAAATCAAGCCGCACAAGGTGAACATTTATTTGGGACCTAAATGCAATTTTGAAAAATGCATCTTTTTTCCTAAATTCAAATAAAACACCGAAAAACTCCGAAATAAAATCTTATTTGATTTTATTATTAAATCCACAATATTTATTTATTTTGGGAAAGTCATTTTATTCCCTCTCTCATATTTTTTTGTAATAGAAATAATTAATTATAAAATAAATAAAATTAAATGATCCTATCCTCAAAATTTGAGAAAACTCAAATATGAAAATAACGAAATCCCCAACTCTCTTCGTGGGTCATTGAGTTGCGTAGAATTTCTAGGATCAACCAAAATGCAAAATAAAATATGATATGCAATGATGATCTAATGTATAACATTCGAAATTGAAAATTTGGGATGTTACAAACCTACCCCCCTTAAGATGAATCTCGCCCTCAAGATTCGGGTTGGCTAGAAAATAGGTGAGGGTGGTCTTTGAGCAAATCTTCCTCTCATTCCCAGGTGGCTTCATCCTCTGTGTGGTGACTCCACTGAACTTTGCAAAACTTGATAACCTTGCTGCGGGTAACTCGGCTGGCAAACTCGAGGATCTTAATTGGTTTCTCCTCGTAGGTCAAATCATTATCCAACTGAATAGTTTCCAATGGCACTGTGTCTCTCAAAGGTATGTCAGCCATCTGCGCGTGGCACTTCTTTAACTGAGAAACTTGGAACACATCATGAACTCCTGACAATCCTTCGGGCAATTCCAACTTGTAGGCCACTTCTCCCATACGCTCCAAAACTCGATATGGTCCTACAAATCATGGCGCTAACTTCCCTTTAACTCCAAAACGCTTTGTTCCCCGAAGTGGAGATACTCGAAGATAAGCTCTATCTCCAACTTCGTAAATTGTCTCCTTGCATTTAGAATCCGCATAACTTTTCTGTCTGGACTGGGCTACCTTGAGCCTATCGCGAATCAACTTCACCTTCTGTTCAGACTCCTTAATCAAGTCAGGTCCAAACAATTGGCGGTCTCCAACTTCGTCCCACGACAACGGTGTCCTGCACCTTCTTCTGTACAAGGCTTCGAAAGGGGCCATCTTTAAACTGGTTTGGTAACTGTTGTTGTAAGAGAACTCTGCATATGGAAAATTATCGTCCCAACTAGATCCATAATCTAGCGCACAAGCTCTCAGCATATCCTCCAAAATCTGATTGACTCTCTCGGTCTATCCATCTGACTGTGGATGAAAAGCTGTACTGAATTCTAGCCTGGTTCCCAAAGTTTCATGCAACTGTTTCCAGAACTTTGAGGTAAACTGGGTTCCTCTATCTGATACGATACTCCTCGGAACTCCATGCAAACATACGATCCTGGTCATGTATATCTTTGCCAACTTAGCACTGGTGTAAGTGGTCTTTACCGGGATGAAATGAGCTACTTTCATCAATCGATCGACTACAACCCAAATCGAGTCATAGCCTGAACGAGTCCTGGGCAATCCCGTGATAAAATCCATGCCTAGCTTATCCTACTTCCATTCGGGTATCGGCAATGGTTGTAACAGTCCTGCTGGCTTCTGATGCTCTGCCTTTACTCTCTGACATACATCACAAACTGCTACGTACTCCACAATATCCTTCTTCATTCCGGTCCACCAGAAAATACCCTTCAAATCCAAATACATCTTGGTATTTCCTGGGTGAATTGAATATGGTGAATCATGTGCCTCTTGCAGTATCAACTTCCTAATCTCCGGGTCATTGGGCACGTAAACGCGGTCTTCAAACCATAGGGTGTCGTGCTCATCCTCACGAAATCCTTTAGCTTTTCTTTTGCTCAGTTTCTCCTTTATAGCGGCAATCTCTTTGTCAGCTTTCTGAGCTTCCCTGATTTTATCCTTCAAAGTTGACTGAATCTCCAATGTTTCTACATAGCCTCTCGGAACTATTTCCAAACATAGTTCACGAAGATTTTCGGCTAACTCCCTTGGTATTTCTCCCATCATTAATGTATTGACATGGCTCTTACGGCTTAATGTGTCAGCTACTACATTAGCCTTTCCAGGATGATAATGCAATTTCATATCATAATCCTTGATAAGCTCCAACCATCTCCTTTGTCTGAGATTTAACTCCCTCTGTGTGAAAATGTACTTCAAACTCTTATGATCCGTGTACACCTCACAATGATTTCCAATGAGGAAATGTCTCCATGTTTTCAATGCATGCACTACGGCTGCTAACTCCAAATCATGCATGGCATAATTCAACTCATGGGGCTTCAGTTGTCTTGAGGCATATGAAACAACTCTCCCTTCCTGCATAAGCACTGCTCCAAGTCCTTGATGTGAAGCGTCACAATACACCTCATAATCTTTGGTCTGGTCTGGCAAAATCAATACTGGTGAGGTAACTAAGCGTTTCTTCAACTCCTGGAAACTAGCCTCACATTCCTCCGTCCATATGAACTTGGTATCCTTCTTTAACAACTCATTCATAGGCTTCGCAATCTTTGAGAAATTCTCAATAAATCTCCGGTAGTATCCTGCGAGTCCAAGAAAACTCCGGATCTCTCCAACTGTTGTTGGGGCTTCCCACTTAGTCACGGTTTCAACTTTAGTGGGATCAACTGCTATACCTTCTCCAGATATAACGTGTCCGAGGAATCCTACTTCCTTCAACCAAAACTCACATTTGCTAAACTTGGCATATAATTGATGTTCTCTGAGCTTTCCAAGTACCAAACGAAAATGCTCCTTATGCTCCTCTTCATTCTTCGAATAAACCAGGATATCATCAATGAACACTGTGATGAACTTATCCAGAAACTCCATAAACACTTTGTTCATCATGTTCATAAAATAGGCAGGTGCGTTAGTCAGACCAAATGACATAACGGTATACTCATACAGCCCATACCTGGTGGTAAAAGCCGTCTTCGGAATATCCTGTTCTCGAATCTTCAACTGGTGGTATCCTGATCGCAGATCGATCTTGGAAAATACCTTAGCTCCTTGCAATCGATCAAACAGATCATTGATCATTGGTAGTGGGTATTTGTTCTTGATCGTTACTTCATTCAATCCTCGATAATCAACAACCATCCCTAATGATCCATCCTTCTTCTCCACTCGAAGTACTGGCGATCCCCAAGGCAAATAACTTGGGCGAATATATCCCTTATCCAGTAACTCCTTAATCTGCTTCTTAATTTCCACCAAATCCTTTGCTGGCAGCCTGTATGGTCTCTTTGATATTGGCCCTGTGTCTGGCAATAGCTCAATCAAAAACTCAATATCTCTATCCGGTGGCATGCCTGGCAACTCTTCTGGAAATACTTTAGGGAAATCCCTTACCACTGGTACTTCCTCCTGCACAACTCCTGTTAAGCAATTTACTTGTGTCTTCTTTGGCACATGTCAGGATACATACTTGATCCTTCTCCCTTCCGGTGTGGTAAGCAAAATTGACTTACTAGCACATTCAGTATTCCCTTCATACTTTGATAACCAATCCATGCCTAATATCACATCCGATTCCAATACTATTAGGTCTGAGGGAAAAACATAGTTACCAATCCTAATGGTAACCGATCACACCATAGACTAGCCACATACTCTGCTCCAGGCGAGGTTACTAACATGGGTGACCTAAGGGCTTGGGTTGGTAGGTTATACTTATCCACAAATCCCCTTGAGATGTATGAATGCGATGCACCAGTATCAAAAAGAACGAGTGCAGTAAATGACTTAACCAAAAACTTACCTATTACTGCATCGGGCTGAGCTTCAACCTCCTCCACGCTAACGTGGTTCACCTGTCCCCTGTTGAAAGGGTTCGGCTTCTTCCCAGAACTTCCATTGCCATTTTGGCCTTCAGGACATTCATTGGCATAATGTTCGGTCTTCTGACACTTAAAACAAGTGACTTGGCTGAGGTCCTTCTTGGCTGGGGTTGAGGGGTTGGTGCGATTCTGGCCGTTGCTTCCTCCATTGCCATTACCATTCTTGGTGCCATTGTGATTGTGCGAGCTACCTCCTCCATGGGTATGCTGAAAATGTCCTCCCGGTCTAGGGGTAAAACATGGCTTCTGCTGAGCTCCTGAAGTGTACTTTCCTTGTCCATACTTCCTCTTGCGATTCTCAATTTGCTGCTGCTTGCCTTCAATCATAAGAGCACGATCTACCAACTCCTGCTAGTTGTTGAAGGTGGCTACCATCAACTGCATGCTCAACTCATCATTCAGTCCTTCCAGAAACTTCTCCTGCTTAGTTGCATCCGTAGCGACGTCATCTGGTGCATAACGTGCTAACTTACTAAATTCCTCCACATACTGGCCAACTGTCCTTCCTCCTTGGCGCAAGTTGCGAAACTCACGCTTCTTCATGGCCATAGCTCCTGCTGAAACATGGGTAGTACGAAAAGCCTACTGAAACTGGTCCCATGTGACAGTGTCAACTGGGAAAGTGGCTGTGAAATTCTCCAACCATGATGTTGCGGGTCCTTCTAGCTGATGTGTGGCAAACTTCACCTTTTCCGCATCTGTGCATCCTGCTGTGGTCAACTCCCTAGCTGTCTTGCGGAGCCAATCATCTGCTACTATCAGCTCGGTGCTACTGGAGAACACCGGCGGATTCAGCCTAAGAAAATGGGCTAAGTGGTCAACAGGTGGTGGTGGTGGTGGGTTGTTGTTGTTGTTCCCCTGATTCTGATTCTGGACTAGCAACTGCATCAATGTGTTCTGCTGCTGGATCAACTGGGTGAGCTCCGGTGGAAAGGCAAATCCGGGGTCACGTCTCGGAGGCATCTGAGGGTTTTTTTATAGAAAAGATGAGATATAAGAATAGAGGGGGTCTAAGAGAAAACACTACCCATATGCACATGAGGCAAAAGCAAACAATTCACTTCAATCAAACAAACAAGGGCATATAATCGATCTAACTATTGCAAAAGTGCTCGGACTACTATATTTGCATGGTGGACTACTACTACTGATGAGGTGGTCTACTAGAAATATTCTTCGGTTGCAGACTCCATGATATCTGCTCCAGCTTCATCAACATAGTCATCATCGCTACTATCTGGTTCCGAGTCGGTGCCGTCTATGATGATGTAGTCTTCCGGGCTAATCTCCTTGGGTTCTTCGTCTTCCTCTACTGGCGTAGGGCCTCCCATAAATATTCCAATCTTCTTGATCAGGTCGTAATTCTTCTCCACCAATACTTCAATTTCCTCTTCATAATCTTCACGTGTAGCCTTGAGTTCTTCCTCCAGTTCCTTGATTCTAGTCTTAGCCTTCTTCAGATCTATCATGTCGGCGCACATCTGGTTCTCCTGTCGTCTAATGTGCTAATTTAACTCCTGGATAAAAGCTGTGATTGATCTATCCTTCCTGGTGCTGATCATCTCCCAGTGTTTATCTCGGCGCCCACAAATCTGGTAGATAGTATCCTTGAGATCCTTGCGGTAGACTTCTCCAATGCGTCCCATGGCGATGTGAGCTGCCATGCTCTTTCCTAGACTCCAAGTTGGTGCATCAAAAGAAAACTCTATGGGCTCAATGACTGGCATGAACGTCCTTCCTGGAACTTGAACTTGAATCATCCATCACTCTTCTTCAGGTAAAGTGGCGTTGTAGGTTCCGGTGAAGATTGGTACTCCTATGTTCAGGTATCTAGTGACTTCCTTCAAGTGTCGTCCAAAGGGTGTATCTTCATCCGGTTGTGTGAACTTGTTCCTTGCATCCGCCATCCTAAAGAGTAGAAAAGATGAGAGGTCAGAAGAGAAGAGAGTGAATAGTGATCTAGGTCTTTTAGCTTAGTGGTCGTGTCCTACAGTCAGCGTGTGCTCTGATACCATCTCTGTAGCGACCAGACCTCAAACAGTCTGATCCCTGTGCTCCGGTGTCATCCCTGGATCAGTAATGCTGACACCACACAATACTCGGAGGATTTATAGCAGAGTAGCAATCACACACTTATTACATCGAGTGTCTCCATAGAGAACTTATTACAATAAATATGGCTTAAGGCCATCTAATGACGATAACAGCGGAAGGCTTGGAAGATAAGTGAGTCCATCAACTCCAATAGCATCACTGAGTATAGAACCACGACCTAAAAACTCCTTAATCGTCGTCTGAAAAGTCGGCAACATTAACGTTGCAGCCCGAAACGGGTCAGCACATGGAATATGCTGGCAATGTAACACATAGAGAGTAATGGAATGAAACAGCTATACTATATGCATATTTGGCTGGTGGAAAGCTCTATGGTTACAGTTTTGCGTAAAGCCAATTTTTCCCTACTTCAAAGGAATAAATTTATTTAACTATCATGGTGGTTGTTAAACATTGAGAATGGTTGACAGCATTCTCAATCCCAATTAAACATAACCCAACAAAATTAATTTAGAGTAACATGTTGAGATTCACATGATAATCCAAGTACTAGATACTCAAGATGTCCATAACCGGGGACACGGCTAACCATGATTAGTTTATTACACTCTGCAGAGGTTTGCGCACTTTTCCCCACAAGACTCGACCGCCTCCGTTTGGTTTCTCGCACTACATGGTGTTTGAGAAGATGGATGATGACCAAGACATAGTCTTTCAGAAGCGCTAGCACCTTACGATCGGGTAGACCGTACCACCTACATCCCCTACATCTGCTAGTCTACCACTGTAAGAGTTCGCACGACTTAGTCAACTATGCTAGAGCCCATAATAGCTTGTGGCTGCACACGGAAGTTTCTAGTATGAATAGTCTCATGATCCCTTTGAGCCTGGGTGGCGGTCCAAAAGGAAACAGGCAAGTCCTGGAATACCCAGGTGCCTCAATCCACCCAGATGTGTGTTTAAGTTGCCACCTTAGATAAACCATTAAGTAACAATCTCACATCTCTCATGGATATCACTCACCCAATCCACGGCTACTAGCATAGCATGGCATAATAAGCAAACGCAGAAGTAACTCCCAAAGGTTTGATAATAACAGGTAATAGGTACTACCTCATCTACTTCCCATCCCACAATTTAATTAGATCCTAATCATGCAATGTGTGAGGATTGATCTAATGCAATAAAACTGGGTAGTAGAAAAGTATGATCAAAGTGTTACTTGCCTTGCTGATGATCCGGGAAACCTAACGATTCGAAGTAACAAGCGGCGCACTCCGGGTACTCTATCACAGACAAACAAACAAGCATACAATAAGTACTCATCTAATGCACAGGTAAAACTCAAATAAGAGATCTAACCAGAAGGTTTAACTTAAGAACTCCGGTTGGCAAAAAGAATCAAATCGAACGAAGCAACGAAAGTCAACGGCGAAAGAAAACAACTTCATTCTACTAATCTGGATCTAGGTCAAATTTTACAGTAGCAAAATCTTGTTTAAGTTGGTTAAACGGATAGAGGGGTTCGAGACGAAACTCTAGGCGCTTGAATCGCCTGATTCCGATAAACGAGCGAAAAGTTATACTAAAACGAAAATCGGATCAGGAATCGCGATCAGAAAAATCGCGGATTTAATCCGACAAAAAGAAAAACGACGAACGCTCGCTAGAACGAACGAACGGACGAACGCTCGCTATTTAAATAAACCGGAAAAACCGATCTATTTGAAAAAACCAAAACTAAAAAAAACGATGAAAACCGATCTATTTAAAAAACCGAAACTAAAAAAACCGACAAAAATTGATCTATTTTTTTTAAACATTGGCACGGAAGTCGAGGCGGCGGCGAACCTCAGCGGCGGCGGCGATGGCGTCCGGCGACGGCGGTGCGGTGGAGGGCGGCGGCGCGGCGCGGCGGCGGCGGTGGGACCGGGTGGCGGCGCGGCTTGGCGCTGGGGCGGCTAGGGTTTCCCCGGGGCTGGGCCTCGGCTTATAAAGGCCTCCCTCGTGCCGGAGTCCTAGTCGGACACGGCCCGTAGGTCGGTTCGTTTTTTTTATTCCGCTCGGAAAAAAAATAAAAAGGAATACTAAACGGACTCCAAAAATTCCGAAATAAATTTTCACGGGCTTCTAAAATCAAGCCGCGCAAGATGAACATTTATTTGGGACCTAAATGCAATTTTGAAAAACGCACCTTTTTTCCTAAATTCAAATAAAACACCGAAAAACTCCGAAATAAAATCTTATTTGATTTTATTATTAAATCCTCAATATTTCTTTATTTTGGGAAAGTCATTTTATTCCCTCTCTCATATTTTTTTGTAATAGAAATAATTGATGGTAAAATAAATAAAATCAAATGATCCTATCCTCAAAATTTGAGAAAACTCAAATATGAAAATAACGAAATCCCCAACTCTCTCCGTGGGTCATTGAGTTGCGTAGAATTTCTAGGATCAACCAAAATGCAAAATAAAATATGATATGCAATGATGATCTAATGTATAACATTCCAAATTGAAAATTTGGGATGTTACAGATCCAATGATGTGTTGCCATCCTATGATGTTTTGAGTAGACATCCTTTGTCTTTGGGTTGATTGATGATCTAGATTGGTGCGAGTTGTATGTTTTTTTTTGGTGCTGTCCTATTGTGCCCTCCGTGTCGCGCAAGCGTGAGGGATTGCCCCTGTAGGGTGTTGCTTGAGTGACATAAGCATAAACCCGAGTAAGGGGGTTGTTGCGTATGGGATAAAGGGGACTTGATGCTTTAATGCTATGGTTGAGTTTTACCTTAATGATCTTTAGTAGTTGCGGATGCTTGCTAGAGTTCCAATCATAAGTGCATATGATCCAAGAAGAGAAAGTATGTTAGCTTATGCCTCTCCCTCATGAAATGCAATGACGACCACCGGTCTTGTTAAAAATTGCCTAAGACAATTCCGCACACCGATCCATCATTATTCCACACTCGCTATTTATAATATTTAGTAATGTATTCTAACTTTATGATAACATCACCTACTTTTATGTTTTATCTCTCCGATACCATGCAAAGTTATCCTCTTCATACCCACAACGTAGTTTTATTTCTCATTTCTAGTTAGAAGCAAATGTTCGGTGTACGTAGAGTCGTATCAGTGGCAGATAGGGCTTCATAGAATATTAATCTTACCTTTAGCTCCTTGTGGGTTTGACACTCCATACTTATCACTTCCACCACTGGGGATTTCTATGATGATTCCCTGCACCTGGGGATTATCACCTAGTCTCCATGATTCAGTCCATTATGATTAAACATGTTTGCAATGACAATTAGAGATTATAGTTTCTCATGCCATGCATAAGTAGCTGGGAGTTGATAATGATTTATCTTGGATATCAACATACCGTTAAAATGATTGTGATGTAGTATGATGATATGGTACCCTCCTCTGAATGTTCGAGTGGCTTGACTTGGTACATGTTCATGCATGTAGTTGAATCAAAACCAACATAGCATCTATGATATGTATGTTCATGGTGTTCATATCCTACTCATGGTAGTGTCCAATGTTACTTATGCATAATGCATGGTTATGATCGTTGTTGCTCTCTAGCTGGCCGCTTCTCAATCTTAATTGCTAGCATTTGCCTGTACTAAGTGGGAACTCTGTTTGTACATCAAAAACCTTGAACCCAAACTTATTCCAGATGACTCCACCATACCTACCTATATACGGTATTACCCTGCCGTCGTAAGAAAATTTGCATGTCCCACCTCTAAAAACTTCTAAAAAATTATCCATTTTGTGTGCCTGGATCGTTCATGGAACGACAGGAGGTGGTCGATATCTTCCATGCTAAGCGGGTTATTCTCAAGTTGAGTGTTTATTCACTCGCCATCGCACGAGAAAAGGGGCGGTAATAGGGGTGCCCAGTCCCAAACTGCAAAATACAAAAAGAGTTAATCACTCGAATAATCAAACAAAAACTCCCAATGGAGTCAAAACATTTACTTTAATCGCTTGCGAACCGCCACTAGCGTGCTTAGCATGGAAGATGTTGATAACTGATGGTCATGAAGTGAATAAGAAAGGTGCATGTCTCAAAATATCATTTATCTCTGTTTTAAAAATTGAGCTCTGGCACCTCTGCAAATCACCGCTTCCCTCTGCGAAGGGAATTTCTATTTACTTTTATGTTGTGTCATCACCTTCTAAAACAAGCGCCAAAAACTGAGTAGAGCACAACTGTCATGATTTATGCATTGTGTGTAGCTAATGTTGGGTGCATCATGACTGGATCTTTTCTACCATGAATTACAATGTTTAGTCATTGCTTGAACTTTGGAGGTGCTCTGTATTTATGTTTTGCGGTCTCAGAAAGGGCTAGCGAGATACCACTATTGTCATATTATATCATGGTTGTTTTGACAACGTGTTGCCATTTGAGATATCTTATTATTGCTCACTAGTTGATTATGTCATTGATATGAATCATTATAATCTTTAAGTGTTATTGTCGACATGGTTAGTTTTAATGATGGCTGAAAACTTGGGAGCTGTTTAATCTTATTTAGGCAAACAAGAGCAAAAGAGTTCGTAAAAGTTTTTCTTTCTCACTTTTAGTTTATCAACTGAATTGCTTGAGGACAAGCAAAGGTTTAATCTTGGGGGAGTTGATACGTCTGCAACATATCTACTTTTTCTCACGCTTTTTCTCTTGTTTTGGACTCTAATTTGCATGATTTGAATGAAACTAACCCCGGACTGACGATGTTTTCAGTAGAACTACAATGGTGTTGTTTTTATGCAGAAATAAAAGTTCTCGGAATGGAACGAAACTATGTGAGGAATTTTTATATAATATATAAGAATTTCTGGAGTCAAGACCTACCGGAGAGGGGCCCCTGGGTGGGCACAACCACCAGGGCGCGCCCCCCTCTCCTGGCACGCCTAGGTGGGTTGTACCCACCTGGTGGCCCCGCATACCTCAACCCTGACACTATAAATTCCTATTTTCGGAGAAAAAAATCAGGGAGAAAGAATTATCGTGATCCACGAGACGGAGCCGCCGCCAAGCCCTGTTCTTCCTCGGGAGGGCGGATCTGGAATCCGTTTGGGGCTCCGGAGAGGGGGATCTTCGTTCTTCGTCATCACCAACCCATCTCCATCGCCAATTCCATGATGCTCCCCATCGGGAGTGAGTAATTCCTCCGTAGGCTCGCTGGTCGGTGAGGAGTTGGATGAGATTCATCATGTAATCGAGTTAGTTTTGTTAGGGCTGATCCCTAGTATCCACTATGTTCTTAGATTGATGTTGCTATGACTTTGCTATGCTTAATGCTTGTCACTTTGGGCCCGGGTGCCATGATTTCAGATCTGAACCGTTTATGTTATCACCATTATATCCATGTTCTAGATCTGATCTTGCAAGTTATAGTCACCTACTGCATGTTATGATCTGACAACCCCGGAGTAACAACAACCGGGCCCACTCTCGATGATGACTGTAGTTTGAGGAGTTCATGTATTCACTATGTGTTAGTGCTTTGTTCCGGTTCTATATTAAAAGGAGGCCTTAATATCCCTTAGTTTCCAATATGGACCCCACTGCCATGGGAGGGTAGGACAAAAGATGCCATGCAAGTTCTTTTAATAAAGCACGTATGACTATTTACGGAATACATGCCTACATTATATCGATGAACTAGAGCTAGTGCCGTATCGCCCTAGGTTATAACTATCTCATGATGAATATCATCCAACAAGTCACCGATCCAATGCCTACGAATTTATCTTATATTGTTTCTGCTAAGTTACTACTGCTATCATCATTGTTACACTTGCTACAAAATTACTGATATCACTGTTACCGTTACCGTTACTGTTGCTACTATTATCAAAACTATCAAACTACTTTGCTACTGATCACTTTGCTGCAGATAATTAATCTCCAGGTGTGGTTGAATTGACAACTCAGCTGCTAATACCTTCAATTATTTTTTGGCTCCCCTTGTGTTGAATCTATAAATTTGGGTTGAATACTCTACCTCGAAAACTGTTGTGATCCCCTATACTTGTGGGTTATCAGGCCCCTCCCCCCTTCCAAGGTGGCAACAATCACTTTGGTGAAGGGGGTGATGGCGTACAATATACACAAGGTAGTGTGGCACCTTTAATTGTCCCAACAAAGAGCAGAGGAGAGTACTTATGAGTGGCATTTTGGTCACACGCGAGTTGTCAGAAGTCTCGTCTAAAGTAATTGTCCAAGAATTTGCACAATCTATTAGTGTCCTTTGGAACAAATACAGCAAAGTGGTAATAAGGATTGATTGTAGCAACGAGAATAATAACAACTTGTAAGTAAAGAACATACGAAGGTATTAAGATCAAGGTGGGCTTCAAGTGTGTTAGTGCGACGGTAATGCTAGTTACCTTGGATCATGGGCCTAGTAAACTATTTGCCAGTTCAGTAGGCGGATTCCCCTTTCGATTGTAGAACTCCTCCACTCAGGGTTGCATTCTACTCTACAGTCATGGTTTGATGTTGCCACAACATGGTCATCTCCACAATTACGGTCGTTAAACTAGAACCATGCATTAAGTTCAGTGGTTCACCGTTATCTCATATTGTATTTGATCGTCATCGATATGTGTTATCTCTATGATCATGTAGCATGGGGCCTTAAATTGGAAAACACGCACTGCGCTCACCAAAGATAAACAACTTACTAGACAAACATACGACTAGAAATACGAATGACAACATGGTCACAAATGGATCTTACCAATCACGTACATCCCCCACGCCTAGGGGGAATTACTCACGCACTGGGGAAGAATAACAAATCATAATAGAGAATAACCGAATAGAAATCATATCGATAATATCGTGATGATCCATAATAAGATGAATGATTAAAAAAGTCTCAATCTCCATATGAGTTCAAATAGAGTACCAAACTCTAGTCTTACAACTCGGAATTCCTCTCCCTATGGTGTTGAAATGATGAATGGAAATGAGAAAGACGAAAAGAACAAGATCTTCGGTGGTTCTTCTTCTCCAGATCTCTTCTGTGTCTATTATGGATGGTGTGGCGGAGGCTAGGTCTTTGTGATGCACGGTGCCCCTTTATGAAGTTTGTTCTTGTAGATGGGGGAAGCCACCACGCTTGTACCAGTGGTCGTCTTTCCTTCTGGTGGTGCTGGTGCAAGTTTGCTCGACATGGAAGTAACTTCATTTGGCTTGATTTGGTATAATATTTATTGGATTCCTTCCAAAAATATATTTTCCTGCCAAAGAAAGGAAAAACGAGTTTCCTTCTTTCTCAAAGGTTTGGCGTTAGAAATAACCGAGAAATAACAAAAAATCAATGAGAACCAAGTCAAAACCTCCACTGAAAGTGATAAATACTATAGCCATCACCTCCCCAAAGCTTAGGTCTTGCTCGTCCTCGAGCAACTAAGAAACCAAAAGAATGAAAGGAGGCTGACAATTGAGTAGAAAGAAGTTTACTGGCTAGCTAGTGACGATATAATATGTCCATTCTCACCAGACCTGCAATCTTAATTAAAAACACTTGCATTTGAATGATTGCACTTAAACTCGTTACCTAGTCACATATAGTTTCATAACACTAGTCATAATTCCCAAATTTATTCTTTCATAGTTAACTAGGCAAGCGACAAAACTTATTCTCTCAAGAGAATGGATTTTATTTGGAGCTTTTTCAAACGCAAATTCAACCAAGGGGTTTTAGTTAGAAGAAAACATAGTGCTCAAGTATTTCATGAACACCCACTAGTACTTCCGAATCATGACTCTCAAGTACTTCCTTCAATCATTGTTCATCAGAACTTCAATATTTGGTGACGGGGTTCACTATCAAAAAAAATGGTGATGGGGTTATGCCAAAAACTAATATATGCAATTGGGTTTCCTCTTGTGGCTTAATTTTGTACACTATGGATCAAAAGTTTGTCTCTTTCGAGCATAACAACTAGTGTTCAGATTTACCACATACACACCACTCAAGAGAAGTCCAAGCAATTTCAGATCAAGATCGAGAGCAGTGAAGGAGTCACATTTACACGCGTAAAGCCGCATATAATGATGAGACATGGAACTAGAGAGAAGCTTGGAAGGATCAATATGGTTGACTAGAGGGGGTGAATAGGAAACTAACAATTTTTAGCTTTTCTTTACCAAATTAAACTTTGCATCAAAGTAGGTTGTCTAGAAGTGCAACTAGGTGAGCAAGCTATATGATGCAACAACAACAAGCACACAAGCAAGCAAGGGAAGTAACACTAATAAGCTTGCACAAGTAAAGGTACGAGATAACCAAGGGTGGAGCCGGTGAAGACGATGATGTGTTACCAAAATTCCTTCCTTTTGAGGGGAAGTACGTCTTCGTTGGAGTGGTGTGGAGGCAGAATGCTCCCCAAGAAGCCACTAGGGCCACCGTATTCTCCTCACGCCCTCACACAATGCGAGATGCCGTGATTCCATTATTGGTGCCCTTGGAGGCGGCGACCGGACCTTTACAAACAAGGTTGGGGCAATCTCCACAACTTAATCGGAGGCTCCCAACAACACCACGAAGCTTCACCACAATGGACTATGCTCCATGGTGACCTCAACCGTTTAGGGTGCTCAAACACCCAAGAGTAACAAGATCCGCTAGGGATAGGTGGGTGAATCAAATTTCTCTTGGTGGAAGTGTAGATCGGGGCCTTCTCAACCACTCCCGAGCAAATCAAAAGTTTGATTGGCTAGGGAGAGAGATCGGGCGAAAATGGAGCTTGGAGCATTAATGGAGCTTATGGGAGAAGAGGTAGGTCAACGAGGAAGAAGGGGACCCCCTTTTATACTAAAGGACCCCATCCAACCGTTACCCCCAAAACAGCCCCGCAGAGGGTGGTACTACCGCAGGGGGCAGCGGTACTACCGCTGGACCCAATGGTACTACCGCTCCCCCTTGCGGTACTACCGCCCAGCCTAGGAGGGCTTAAAGATAGAGGAGGGATCGTGCCCAGTGCGGTACTGCCGCGGTGGTAGGACGGTACTATCGCTCTCGAGTGGTACTACCGCACCTACTACCGCTGCAAGTGCCGCTCAACCCGACACGAGATGCGCCCCCCTCGAGTCAATGTGGTAGTGGCCCGGTACCGCAGCAGTACTGCCGCTGAGGACCCTCAAGCAGTACTACCGCTGGGCACCGCGGTACTACCTCTGGGGCCAAAGACTGCCCATTTAGCAGGGAATCAAACCTCCAACAACGCGGGAAGGCCCAGAGGGTGTGAAATGGAAGTGTACGTGATTATTCCACCCTAGCCTTACCAAAGCGGACCCCCTCTTGATAGTACGGTGACTCCTACGAAACTAGTCCACCAAACAAGAAACAAAAGAGCTACACCGTCTTGAAAAACACTCCGAGGGGAAAGAAATCGTCTCGTGCCAAAGGATGAATCTCTGAAATGCTCAAAGCACATGGTTAGTCCGCAACCATGTTGTCATCAATCACCAAAACTACATTGAGAGAGATATGCCTTAACAATCTCCCCTTTTTTGGTGGATTGATGACAACCAGGGATTTGCACAGGGATAATACATGAAAGTAAAGATACTTAGAACTACAAAATATAGACGGGCTCCCCCTAAATGTGGCACCTAGTTAGTAGTGCCTTTGGAATGCAAGACACACATATTAGGATCAACACTCCCCCTATATTTTATAGTCCAACAATTCTAAGCATAGGATACATGAGAGCAGGGTATAAAACAGGATAAGCATGCAACTCATAAGATACCACAGTACTAGATAGACATAGATAATAAAGGTAAAGATAAGGTAGCATATGTCTCACACCATATGTCTAGAACTTAGGTCTCACTAGCACCAAACCAAACCAAGCAAAACGACGAGAAAACACAAGACACCATAAACCACAAAGACACACTCGCAACACGGCAACAACACAAATCCCTAAACTCTCTCCCCCTTTGGCAGCGAGACACCAAAAGGGCAAAGAGCGTTGCTACGCCTCCACGTGATAGCAAGTTGAGGATCTCGAACATCACATCTCAGCGGGATCGTCTGCACCGCCGTTGTCAGACGGAAACTGCTCTGTGTCTGAATCGGTCCACTGGCAATGCTGCTGAAACCACACCTCCTCATCAGTGATCCTATCCTCAGATCCGCTGTTAATAGTGGCACCCAACTGGCACATGAGCTCCTTGTGACGTATGTGGGCCTTCTTCTCAGAGACATGAGACATGTACTGGCCATGAGACTCCATGCAGAAAAGTTTCTTCATCTTGCGCTTAATCCTCTTAGCCCATGAGGGCTCCACACCGGAGGGCTCATAGTCCTCATCCTTGTTGGCCTCAGCCTTGTCCTCGGACTCCATGTCATCCTTAGAAGGTGGATCATCAGATCGAGGGGCCTGGGTGCCCCAGTTTTCCTTCTTCCTCAGACGCTTGATATCATGAGAAATCAACTCTCTAGTTTCCAGCGCAGCCCTGGGATAGTGATGTGCCCAGGACTTCTCAATGAGCAACATGATGAAAGTACCATAGATCGGGCACTTGCGCTCAGAAATGGCAGACAAAAGTTCATACCACATAACATGAGAAATGTCCAGGGACTCTCCAGTGGTTGCTTCCTTCTCATGCTGGCAGAAGAGAAGCATGTCCAAAAGATAGGAGTGGACCATATCCAGATTCCCAATGCGCGGGAAAAGAGTCTCTCGGAAGACAAGGTGAAGGATGTCCAGATAGGTAGGCAGCTCATAGGTTACCTTCTTTGTCTTAGGGTTAACCTTCTTAGAACAGTAGGGCCAGAGGGCTTGCTTGTGAGTGGAGGTGACATTGCGGTGAGGACGGAAGCCGACTGGATTCTCAGGCCCGTGATCTTCCACCCCAAGTAACTCCATGAAGGCCTTCCACATGACAGTGAGGAACTTGCCATTTGTCATCCAAGTCTGAGTCCTTTCTGCATCAGTTCCAAGATGGATAGTGGCATAGAATTGGCATATGATATCGGCATCAAAGTCCTTGTTGAACTGCATGATTCTGAGAATGTTCAACTGAGTGCACATCTGAAGGGCTTCGCCAAAGTACTCAAGGTCCTTTTCCATAGGATCGATGTCGATGGAATGGACATCAACAAAGTGATTCTTCTTAGCCTTGATCACATCAAAGAAGATGGTGAAATGAAAGCGGTTCCAGAATGGGCGGTTGACCAAAGTGGGATCTTGGTGTCGGTGTCAAAACCGGCGGATCTCGGGTAGGGGGTCCCGAACTGTGCGTCTAGGCCGGACGGTAACAGGAGGCAAGGGACACGAAGTTTTACCCAGGTTCGGGCCCTCTCGATGGAGGTAAAACCCTACGTCCGGCTTGATTAATATTGATGATATGGGTAGTACAAGAGTAGATCTACCACGAGATTAGAGAGGCTAAACCCTAGAAGCTAGCCTATGGTATGATTGTTGATGTGTATGTTGTCCTACGGACTAAAACCCCCCGGTTTATATAGACACCGGAGAGGGTTAGGGTTACATAGAGTCGGTTACAATGGTAGGAGATCTGAACATCCGTATCGCCAAGCTTGCCTTCCACGCCAAGGAAAGTCCCTTCCGGACACGGGACAGTGTCTTCAATCTTGTATCTTCATAGTCCAGGAGTCCGGCTGAAGGTATAGTCCGGCCATCCGGACACCCCCTAATCCAGGACTCCCTCAGTAGCCCCTGAACCAGGCTTCAATGACGACGAGTCTGGCACGCAGATTGTCTTCAGCACTGCAAGGCGGGTTCCTCCTCCAAGTACTTTATAGAAGATTTTAAACACAAAGATAGTGTCCGGCTCTGCAAAATAAGTTTTCCACATATTGCCATAGAGAGAACAATATTTTCACAAATCTAATCTGCTGACGTATTCCGTAGCGTGACACACCACAGCCAAGCCTTTATCCGAGTCATTTCATTATCCCACCTCAGCGCGTTATGCGAGGCGGTTTCCTTGGCACGTCTTGTCAAAGCAGAGGTCGTGTCCCCTTATTCTGGGATTCTTATCAATACGGGCGTGGGTAACCCAACCGCTTCTAGGACTCCTAGATTATAGGCAAGTCCAAACGAACACGGAGAGGACGCTCGATATCCACCCTCTTTATAAAGGGACGAGGCCTTTTATTTTTCCCTCCCGTGCTCAATCGAATCCTTCCCCCACCTCAAGCTCAAACGCCCAAAGTTCAAGTCAGGTGCTCCGAACCTTCAGTCATGTCCGGATCTAGCCTTCAAGGCCGATGGGTGCCTTCTTCCATCACGGAAGAAGACGTCAAAAAGTTGAGGGAGGCCAGTTATCTGACCGCCGAGATTCTGCATCGGCTGCCTCCCCGGGGGCAGGCCGTCCCCTCCCCAGAACCCAACGAGAGCGTCGTGTTCGTCTCCACTTCCTCCGAGGTCTAGGCCTTGCATTGGATCCTTTTGTCAGGGGCTTGATGTTTTACTATGGGCTAGATTTCCATGATCTAGCTCCGGACTCCTTTCTTCATATCACGACATTTATTGTTGTGTGTGAGGCCTTCCTCCGGGTTACCCCTCACTTTGGCCTATGGCTCAAGACCTTTGAAGTAAAACCGAAGATGATCGAGGGGCAACATGCGGAGTGTGGAGGCGCCTCAATACACAAGATGACGGGAGCTGCATGGCCCAAAGGTTCCATTCCAAAGGTGTCTGAATTATGGCAACAGGAGTGGTTCTACATCACGGCTCCTAGAAGTGCCAAGTGGGCGGCCGCCCCTGTCTTCCGCCCAGGCCCTCCACCACCGCTGATGTCATGGATTAGCAGAGGATTGAGCTGGGGTCCGGCCAAGGACGTGCCTATACTGCAAAGCCACATTCAAGATCTCTTTAATGGAGATTTCAGTTTGGTTGCGGTAACACAAGTTATGCTGGTTCGTCAAGTCCAGCCTTGCAAACGCCGTCCTCTTCGCTTGTGGGAGTTCAATCCCGAGGGACCGCGCGCCATTCAAAATTTCCTCGGCCTGACGCATGAGGAGATGTACAAGTCGTTCTTCGGACCTCAAGTGGAGTGTCCGGAAATCACCGAGGACGCGGGCCTAAGTAGCAACCGCGCCACCGAACAGGTAAGGCGACTTCCGACCGAGCGTACTACCTCTCCTTTGATGCGAAGTTATTTTTGAGAGTTCGCTTTTTGACCCGGACTGGCTAACGAAGGCGAAGTAGATTCGGTGCTCGGCCCCCCTCCCTTAGGGTTTGGAAAATCCGATATTGGAAAAGATGCTCCAGACCGCACCCTGCCCGGAGCTCTTGAAGGAAAATGCGGGAGGTGGCTGGCCCCCAACGCTGGCCGCTCTAGCCGAGGGAGTGAGCGTCTCCATGAAGGAAGATGATCAGAAGAGGAAAAGGATTGCGTCCAGGGATTTGGAAGCCGAATCTTCCAAACGGGAGAAGAAGTCTCCCACAGAGGGTCCTACCCCGGGGGTGCGGTTGCTGCACAAAATCCGGGGGGGATCAATTCTCCCTCGAGTCGTAAGTGACCCAAAGTACTTTAATAGTACAGATATGCCGTCTTTTCTTCTGAGAAAATAACCACTGCATATATCTTTGCAGTTTGGGCCTTAGCCTCTCTCAGATGAGCTCGTCTTCGGGGGATCTTCTTCCGCAGATGATGGAGAGCGAAACGCCTCCTCCGGACTCCTCCACTCTGGAAGCGGGCGATCCTGAAGTGTCGTCGCGGAGGGCCTCTCCGGGTCCAGCGAGGCCAGAAGATAATTCCGTCGACCCCCGAAGCTTCCCGTGTCCAGCTCCCGAAGAGAGCAGGCAAACGAGTCCGGCACCGTCTAGTGTACGGTCGGATGTTCTGAGGGAGTTGGTGGGGCGAGCGGCCATCTCAGATGAACACCGTGTGCTGATGAATATGGTGATGGAGAGAATTTTGTCCGCCGAAAGCGGATTGCATAAAGGTTTTATGAGTCTACTAATAGGTTTTGAGGTACGTAAAATAATTTATGATAGTCCTCCACATGCTAAGTGTGCCCTGTGTAGATAGTAGCCCCTGAGACTCTGGTTGTCATTGGGAATGACGACGATCAGAGGATCATAATCCCAGGTAGTAACCATACTGCTTTTATGAGCAGGTGATGGAAGCTCCGGTGGCTAGCCGGACTAGCGAGTTTGCCCATTTAAAACGGCAGTTGGATGCGGCAGACGCCGACATCGAGCTTGTTAACAAAAGGCTTGACGAGGCGCAGGGTAGGTGTTATTATCTGGCAAACACCGCATAGTAAGAGCAGCATGAAGCCAGTATATTTAACATGTTATTACTGTAGATGGAGCTGCCACTGTTGAAGCCTTGCGGGCGGAACTTGCCCGAGCCAAGGAACAAGTGAGATTGAGTAATGCGGCTGCTTTGAAGGCGGCCGAAGAGTTGCGAGCCGAGAAGGCCGCGCATGGCGAGAGCCAGGATAAGATGGCCAATATGGCCGTAGAATTAAAAGCCGCCATCGACCGTTGCCGGTCTCTTGAAAAGGAAAACCAGGCAAAGGCATCGGACCTTGAGTAGGCTGCTGCAACGGGAAAAGACCTCCGCTCTGCTATGAGGGCAAAGAAGGAGGAGCTGCGGGAAGCCGGGGATACTGTAGCCGGGAAATCCTTTATGCTGCAGAGGAAGTTCGGAGATCCACCGTATGCCCCTCTGGATCGGCTGTGGAGTTCGGAGGATGTGCATATGGATTTGGCGGTGAGCGCTGCCGATGCGGCCAAATACTTCCAGAGTTAGAAGGACCGTGAAGTAGACCAGCTATTTTGGAAACAATTCCTTTCTCCCGAGCGTCCGCTTTCACTAACGGACCAATTAGCCGAATGGGCCGAACTAAATAGGTTGTCCGGACTCTCCATGAGGTCTGTTGTGGATCAGCTATGGCCGGGAAGGTCGAAACCGAGCAGCTATTTCAGCTTGGTGCAGCAGTTCCTTGACGTGGTGTCGCGCATAAATGCGATGAAGAGGTCGGCGTGCATAGAAGGCGCACGAATGGCCTTTGCCCATGCTAAAGCATACTGGGCAGAGATGGATGCTACCACTGTTGCAGCGTAGGATTCGGCCATAGGTCAAAGGGCTGCTGAGCACTACTTTGAGGATGTTCTTGAGGGTGCTCATTTGATAGAGACCTAGTGCTCAAAAAATATTATGTTTGAGTGACATGTAATCTCATTGTAAGCGAAATGCTTTTATAAATTTTCATAAGGCTACTTTTATACATTTCCCTGAAAGTAATGTGATGCCTCCTGGGCGGCCGTTTATGTATACATGTGTATAACCTGAAAGATTGTAGTCGTCGGCTTCAACCCCCACACATATAATGCAGAGGTGTTCACAGAAACACGCGTTCACACTTAACCCAACGTCTTGGTCCTATTAAGGAGGTGATAGCGGAGCGAGCGAGGCAACCAGACTATAATGCTTTAACACTTTCACTTAGCCATAGGAGTTTGACAGTGGGGCTACTAGATAGCCCCTGGTGGCTCCGCACTCTCCCGATCCCGGGGTGCGTATATGCCTAGCCGGAAAGCGGCCCTTCGTTAAGGCGGAGGAATTCTAACATTCCCATGGGTCATCGAGTGGATGACCAGTCTCGCGCTAGATCATGACAGTCAGTTTTCGGCTTTCTCTACTAAGGTGCTCGTCCGGATGAACCAGGGCACAATCGCAGTAGTTCTCCTAGTGCTACCTTAGCCGGTAAAGCAGAACGTAAGGCACCAAAACACAGGAGCCGGGAAAACCCAACATTTGACCAAAGACAATGATTCGGAGCTGATGCATATAGGGCCAAACTCGCGACGCCGAACACTCCCTAAGGTATTCGGTCTTTGTGGTATAAACCGGGCCTAAATAATGGCCTTCGTAAGAAGCCCCTTATGTCCAGGTACGTGCATTGGTCTGGCGTGGCCACATGCCAAGACGTCAGCATCCTTCTCAACGGTGGATATGTATCAACAAGAGACAGTAAAAAAGGTTTACGCAGGGTCTTAATCTAAAAAGAATCCTTGGAGCGGGTCCCTGCTGCACGTCTGCGCCTGTGTCTTTGTTGTGCCGTATCCTGGATGGGTGTGGCACGATGATCGTATGTCTGCGCGCGTTGAGCCCCTTGTAAATAGGGGTGTGACCATTTATTCGGTATAAGTAGCGGCGCCGGACTCGATTAGTTGTGTCTGAGGTCTTGACGACCTATGGGGAGCTTTGGCTAGTCCAGGCGCATTTAGTGTGTGGCTGCCAAGGCAGCCTCACTCTCTTTGGCGCGCAGAGATCGCTTGATATTTCCGTGCACTGAAATGATGTCGCGTGGACCGGGCATCTTGAGTGTGAGGGAGGCGTAGTGTGGTATTGCATTAAAGCGAGCGAAAGCTTCGCGCCCGAGCAGTGCTTGATTGCCACTTTGAAACGGAGCGATGTGGAAGGTTAAATGCTCGCTACGGAAGTTATCGGGGGAGCCGAATATGACTCGTAGTAGGAGGGAGCCCGTACAACGAGCCCCTGGGCCTGGCGTTACTCCTTTAAAGGTAGTATTGCTATGGCAAATTTGTGTTGGGTCTAACCCCATCCCGCGGATTGTATCCTGGTATATTAGGTTTAGGCTGCTGCCGCCATCCATCAAGACTCGTGTGAAGTGATATCCGCCAATTACTGGGTCTAATACCAAGGCAGCCCATCCTGCGTGTCGGATACTTGCTAAGTAATCGCGATGGTCGAAAATGATCAGTTGAGACGACCATTGGTAGGACTTCGCGGTGACAGGCACTTGGGTATATTTTCCTGGGGGTGCCGCATTGTTTTTTCCCTTGATCATGTGTAGTACGTTTACTGTTTTGACTTCTGGTGGGAATTTCTTTTGTTCCCCGGTGTCTTGCTTGGGAGGCTCGTCCTCGTCTTCACTTGGTGTATCCTCCCCCTTGTGTACTGCATTGAGCTTGCCGCACTGCTTGAAGACCCAACATTCTCTGCGGGTGTGATTAGCGGGCTTGCTAGGGTACTATGTATCTGACATACCTGGTCCAGAATTTTGTTGAGGCTGGACGGTTCATCCCTGGTGCCCTTAGTGGGCGGCTTTTGACCTGGCCGGGAGCTTTTGAATCCGGCATTTACTGTCGTGCCCATCGTGCTGTCTTCTTTATTCCGGCGTTTGCTATTGCTGTTGCGCCGTGATTTCCCGTTTCCATCTCTAACTTCAGATGTACTGGGGTCGCTGGTGCTGCATCTGGCTAGACAGCTGTCCTCACCCGCGCAAAAGCGGCTCATGAGGTTTGTTAATGCGGCCATTGTTCTCGGCTTATTTTGGCCGAGGTGTCTAGCGAGCCATTCATCACGGACGCTATGCTTGAAAGCTGCCAAGGCTTCGGCGTCCGGACAGTCGACAATCTAGTTCTTTTTAGTGAGAAACCTGTTCCAAAGCTTTCGGGCTGACTCTCCAGGCTGTTGAGTTATATGACTCAAATCGTCTGCATCCGGAGGTCGGACATAAGTTCCTTGAAAATTTGCCCGAAAGGCGTCTTCGAGCTCTTCCCAACTTCCACTGGAGCTTTCGGGGAGGCCTTTGAGCCAGTGACGAGCTGGCCCTTTGAACTTGAGGGGTAAGTATTTGATGGCGTGGAGATCATCTCCTCGAGCCATATGGATATGAAGGATATAGTCCTCAATCCAAACCCCAGGGTCTGTTGTCCCATCGTATGCCTCTATGTGTACGGGCTTGAATCCCTCTGGAAATTCATGGTCCAGCACCTCATCAGTGAAACATAGGGGGTGTGCGGCACCCCTATAACTGGTTGTACCGTGTTGTTCTGATGCTTGTTGTGTTGCATTGTATGCTGGGGCGCGCTTGCGTGGTCCATAGATGGATCTTGTTGCACCGTCCTTTGGGTGCGAGCCCTCGCGTGGGTTGCGTGTTGTATTGTGAGCGGCATTGTATGCCGTTCTGTGTTGATAGAGGGGTCATCTATCCGACCAGGTGGTTGCTTTGATATTTGGTTGTGGGGGTTGGAGGCCTCCTCATCGAATTCGGGTAGCAGCTTCCGCTTTGGGTAGCTCTTTGAGGGGCGATCATCGCCGTACATTGCTGCTGTATTAAGTATTTTACTCCATCTGAATTGGAGTTTGTTTTGCGCGGCCTTGAGCCTTCGCTTCTACTTTTTAAGGCTCCTTGCGGTGGCAACGAGCCTTTCGCGGGCATTCTGATGCTCCGGGTGCCTGTCCGGCATTATGTCGTCCGGACCATTATCCCTGATAGGATTTGTTTGTTTGGTTTGAATATCCGGATTGCCGTTGTCCGGCAGCGGTTCGCCCTGCTCCAGCGCTGGGTCTGTGTGATCGCTATTTCTGTCAAGGCGGGATTTGGGGCGGCGCTTGTGTCGCCGTTTTGACTGCTTTTCGAGGGAACAGGCCTTCGGTGCGTCCTTCCGCTCCTCGTCGTCATCTTTTGGTGCGTCCACCGTGTATACATCATATGACAAGGTGGCGTTCCAGGGCCCAATAGGCGCTGGTTCTTCATTGTCTCCTTCATCGGCGTCCATACCGTCGATGTCTTCAGAGTCAAAGTCGAGCATGTCGGTTAAATCGTCGATAGTGGCTACAAAGTGGGTGGTGGGTGGGCTTTGAATTTCTTCATCGTCCGTACTCCAACCTTGCTGACCGTAGTCCGGCCAGAGCTCTCCTGATAAAGATAGAGACTTCAGTGACTTCAGGATATCGCCAAAAGGCGAGTGCTGAAAGACGTCCGCGGCCGTGAACTCCATTATCGGCGCCCAATCGGATTCGATCGGCAGGGGCGCGGAGGGTTCGGAGTCCAGAGAAGAATCCGGCTCCGTGGAGTCACGAGTCTCGCAGAGTATGGGGCTGGTGTTTGGATCAACCGCCGTTGGGATCACAGCCCCCGAGGTGGCGTCCAACTTCCCATCCTCGATCGGCGCGGTTGACTCCGAACTAAGGGTCGGAGCCGATGCGGGTGCGGCCTCCAGGGCACTGTTCGGCGGCAGAGCTAGATCATGCTGGTCGTGACAGTGCAGCGCGCTTGGCGGTGGTTCAAGTCCGTCGAAGATCAAGTCCCTGCGGATGTCAGCCGTGTAGTTTAAATTTCCGAATCTGACCTGACGGCCAGGGGCGTAGCTTTCGATCTGCTCTAGATAGCCAAGTGAATTGGCCCGTAGTGCGAAGCCGCCAAAGACGAAGATCTGTCCGGGGAGGAAGGTCTCACCCTGGACTGCATCGCCATTGATGATCGTAGGAGCCATCGGGCCTGACGGCGACGGCACAGAGGAGCTCTCAATGAAAGCACCAATGTCGGTGTCAAAACCGGAGGATCTCGGGTAGGGGGTCCCGAACTGTGCGTCTAGGCCGGATGGTAATAGGAGGCAAGGGACACGAAGTTTTACCCAGGTTCGGGCCCTCTCGATGGAGGTAAAACCCTACGTCCTGCTTGATTAATATTGATGATATGGGTAGTACAAGAGTAGATCTACCACGAGATCAGAGAGGCTAAACCCTAGAAGCTAGCCTATGGTATGATTGTTGATGTTTATGTTGTCCTACGGACTAAAACCCCCGGTTTATATAGACACCGGAGAGGGTTAGGGTTACATAGAGTCAGTTACAATGGTAGGAGATCTGAACATCTGTATCGCCAAGCTTGCCTTCCACGCCAAGGAAAGTCCCTTCCGGACATGGGACGGAGTCTTCAATCTTGTATCTTCATAGTCCAGGAGTCCGGCTGAAGGTATCGTCCGGCCATCCGGACACCCCCTAATCCAGGACTCTCTCAGTCTTCCTCATAGGGGTTGCAGCGACGCTTTGCCCAAAATTCCTTGGCAGTCATCTCAGACATAGTCTTTCCCTTTGGCTTGCTTGCAGATCTCTTCGTGTGCTGAGGTGGCGGTGGAGCACTTGAGGTTGCGTCTACTGGCGGCGGTTGAGCACTATATGAACCATCGGCTGACTCAGAAGTGCGGTAGCACTTTGACGTGGCACGACCGGGGTTGACACGCGGGCCTGGTACTCAGGATGATCACCACCTGGAACCAAACACACGAGAAGAATAAACAACACTAAAGAAAAGAGCATAAGCCACCAAAGAAAACAACAAGGATCAAAACTTGGTAGGAAAAGGTGGAACTGGGCATCAGCGGTAGAACAGCGACCCATCTGCGGTAGTACCACTTGCACGGTAGTACCGCTCTAGGAGGGCGATAGTACCGCGCCAGATGGGGAACGGCGGTTCCCTACTGCCGTGGATAGCTCTGGCACTACCGGAGATGCCAAATTCAAAAATAAACCTACCAAACTTCAATCCACAGGGCCTAGACGCCATCTCCATCCTACTCAAGCCTCGTCTTAGCCAAAAGACGAGAAGAACAATGCCTATTGCCCCTAAAAACTAGATGCAAGATCTAGGCAAAGAGAGAACGGGAACGGGGGGCAATACCAGCATCCATGGCTAGAGGACATGGTGGGGATCGACTCCACTGGAGGAAATGGAGAGGGACGACACGGAAACGGCGGCCGGCCGGGTCCCTCCTACGGTGAGAGGTCGCTGGAGCGACGAGGAAGACGGGCGAGTGGGGGCGAATGGATATGGGGGAGAAACAACTCCCCCTACCCCGACATAACCCCCCCCCATCGCCCGCCCCGCAGCGGTAGTACCGCTGGGGTGGGCGGTAGTACCGCTTGACGCTTATCAGCGGTAGTACCACGCACGCAGCGGTAGTACCGCTCTGCCGCAAAAAGGACCGACCAAAAGGGGCTTAGCTCAAGAGAAGAAACCAAGACAAAAACGAGAACACACACACACACAACACTGACAAGAAGAACGAAGACACACACCTCTCCAAGAGAGGGCGGTGGCCGAGGCCACCTATGTTTGAGTTCAGAGGTATGGCACCGTGAAGATTTTAACCTTGGGCCCATGACCAACATTCATCTTTGAAGCACAAGTACCATAAAAATGGCTAATGTGAAAGAGTTTGGTTAGTTTATGCATTATGGGGGAGGGACAGTTCATTGAGAGAACAACACTCCCCCTATGTCCATGCCTGCACCTAAACTAGACAACAAGTTGAGTCAGGTGGGGTGTGCAAGGGTTCAAGTCACATTGCTCGAATCAATGATATTTAGCTCATGCCTTAACTCGCGAAATCTTGCTTCATCCAAAGGCTTCGTGAAAATATCTGCAAGGTTATCATGAGTGTTGACATAGTTGAGCTCGATCTCCCCTCGCCTAATGTGATCCCGGATGAAGTGATACCTAATCTCAATATGCTTTGTCTTGAAGTGTTGCACCGGGTTGAGAGAAATCTTGATGGCACTTTCATTGTCACACCAAAGAGGCACTTTGTCACAAGTGACACCTTAATCCTTTAAAGTTTGCCTCATCCATAAAAGTTGTGCACAACAACTGTCGGTAACCACATACTCCGCTTCCGTGGACGAGAGAAACACACAACTTTGCTTCTTGGAAGACCAACTCACCCAAGAGCAACCAAGAAATTGGCACCCTCCGGAAGTGGACTTCCTATCCACTTTGTCTCCCGCCCAAACCGAGTACGAATAACCTACAAGCTTGAAGTTTGCTCCTCTTGGGTACCATAAGCCAAAGTTTGGGGTATGAGCCAAATATCGAAAGATTCCCTTGACTGCCACAAAGTGACTTTCCTTAGGTGCGGCTTGAAACCGTGCACAAATTCCCACACTCAACATGATATCCGGTCTAGATGCACAAAGGTAAAGCAAGGAGCCAATCATGGAGCGATATATATACCTTTTGATCCACCTCTTTACCATTGGGATCAATGCCAAGTTGGCACTTGGTGGGCATGGGAGTGGAAGCCGTCTTGACATCACTTAGCTTGAATCTCTTAAGCATGTCTTGAGTGTATTTGGCTTGGTTGATGAAGGTTCCTTCTCTCCTTTGCTTCACTTCGAACCCGAGAAAGAACTTCAACTCTCCCATAGAAGACATCTCGAACTTTGAGGTCATGAGAGCAGCAAATTCCTCATTGAAATCTTTGTTAGGGGAACCAAAGATAATATCATCAACATATAATTGGCACACAAACAACTCCCCTTTGACCTTCTTAGTAAAAAGAGTGGGGTCGATTAGCCCAACTTCAAAACCACGGTCTTGTAACAACTCGGTAAGGTGATCATACCATGCACGTGGGGCTTGTTTAAGGCCATAGAGTGCCTTGTCAAATTGATACACGTGATCAAGAAAGTAGGGATCCTCGAACCCGGGGGGTTGCTTGACATATACCAATTCATTAATAGGACCATTAAGAAAAGCACTCTTCACATCCATTTGTTGTAACTTAAAGTTATGATGAGAAGCATATGCAATAAACATGTGAATGGATTCAAGACGAGCAACGGAGGCAAAGGTTTCACCGTAGACGATACCCTCGACTTGGGAGTAGCCTTGTGCTACCAAACAAGCCTTGTTGCGAATGATAATCCCATGAGCATCTTGCTTGTTCTTGAATACCCACTTGGTTCCAATGACATTGTGGTTCTCCGTTGGCCTTGGTACCAATCTCCACACTTTGTTGCGCTCGAAGTTGTTGAGTTCTTCATGCATGGCATTGAACCAATCCGGATCTTTGAGCGCCACATAGACCTTTTGGGGTTCAACACAAGAGACAAACACGTGATGTTCACAATAGTTTGCTAATTGTCTACGAGTGCTTACCCCCCCTTTCTTAAGCTTCCAAGCACATTTGTCATGAGATGATCCTTGGTGGAGAGCCTGGAAGCAATCTTGGCGGCACGACACTCCAATTCCTCCTCAGGGGTGAGACGAGGAGTGGTCACTTGATCATCTTGAGCGCCGTCTTGAACTTGTTCTTGATCTCGAGGAAGCTCTTGATCTTGAACTTGCTCGGAGGAGAGAACTTGGCCTTGCGCATCACTTTATGTTACAACACCATCTTGAGATTGACCTTGCCCTTGGTCTTGTTCTTGAGGTTGAGGGCCTTCACTTTGTTCTTTGGAAGCGTGTGGGTCTTGGGTTGGTGAAGGTTCCACTTGAGTGGAACATTGTTGAGGGAGTCCTGGATTAGGGGGTCTCTGGACAGCCGGGCTATATCCTTTGGCCGGACTGTTGGACTATGAAGATACAAGATTGAAGACTTCGTCCCGTGTCCGGATGGGACTCTACTTGGCGTGGAAGGCAAGCTAGGCAGTATGGATATGGATATCTCCTCCTTTGTAACCGACCTTGTGTAACCCTAACCCCCTCCGGTGTCTATATAAACCGGAGGGTTTTAGTCTGTAGGACATAACAAAAAACATACAATCATACCATAGGCTAGCTTCTAGGGTTTAGCCTCTCTGATCTCGTGGTAGATCTACTCTTGTACTACCCATATCATCAATATTAATCAAGCAGGACGTAGGGTTTTACCTCCATCAAGAGGGCCCGGACCTGGGTAAAACTTCGTGTCCCCTGCCTCCTGTTACCATCCGCCTAGACGCACAGTTCGGGACCCCCTACCCGAGATCCGTCGGTTTTGACACCCACATTGGTGCTTTCATTGAGAGTTCCTCTATGTCGTCGCCGTTAGGCTTGATGGCTCCTACTATCATCGATAGCGATGCAGTCCAGGGTGAGACTTTCCTCCCCGGAAAGAAATTTGTGTTCGGCGGCTTTGCACTGCGGGCCAATTCGCTTGGCCATCTGGAGCAGATTGAAAGCTACGCCCCTGGCCACCAGGTCAGGTTTGGAAGCTTAAAATACACGGCCGACGTCCGTGGAGACTTGATCTTCGACGGATTCGAGCCTCTGCCTTGCGCGTCACGCAGTCATGATGAGTATGATTTAGCTCTACCATCAGACAGTGTTTAGGAGATCGCATCAGCAGCCGCTCCGACCCTCAATTCGGAGCCAGTTGCGCCGTCCATGGATGGGTGGATGGACCCCGCCACGGAGGCCTTACCCTCAGTGGCAATCGAGCCGAACATCGACCTTACCTTGCATGAGAGATGTATTGTTAAACTGCCGGATCTTTCTCCGGCCACGGACTCCAAACCGCCTACGCCCGTTCCTATCAAATCCGATTGGGCGCCGATCATGGAGTTTACCTCCGCGGATATCGATCAGCACTCGCCCTTCAGCGACATACTAAACTCATTAAGGTCTCTCTCCTTGTCAGGAGGATCCTGGCCGAACTATGTCCGGCCGGACTGGGATGCGGACGACGAAGAAATTCGCGGCCCACCCACCACCCACTTAGTAGCCACCGTCGATGACTTAACCGACATGCTCGACTTCGACTCCGAAGACATCAACGGTATGGACGACGACGCGGGAGACGAAGAGGAACCACTGCCCATAGGGCACTGGACAGCCACCTCATCATACGATATATACATGGTGGATACACCCAAAGAAGGCAATGGCGACGAGATAGCAGAGGATGACCCCTCCAAGAAGCAACCCAAACACCGACGTCAGCGGCGCCGCTCTAAGTCCTGCCAAAGCAAAAGTGGTGATACCGGCACAGGAGGTAATAACACTTCGGATAGTGCTGAAGACAACAATAACCCCCTCCAGCAAGAGTTAGAGCAGGAGGATGGAAGAGCCAGCCCTCCTGAGAGAGCGGCAGATGGAGAAGCAGAGGATGATAATTACATGCCCCCTCCGAAGACGAGGCAAGCCTCGGCGATGACAAATTCGCCGTGCCAGAGGATCCCGTCGAACAAGAGCGCCTCAAGCGCCGGCTTATAGCCACGGCGAATAGCCTTAAGAAAAAGCAGCAGCAGCTTCAAGCTGATCAAGATCTGCTAGCTGACAGATGGACTGAAGTCCTCGCGGCCGAGGAATATGAACCCGAGCACCCCTCCAAGAGTTACCCAAAATGCATGTTGCTACCCCGACTGGAGGAAGAAGCGTATGACGCGGCTGATCGGCCACCTCGTGGCCGCGATAGAGAGGCATTCCAGCCAAAAACTCAGCCTGCACCCCGACGCCATTCAAATAAAAAGGCATGGGGAAATACACCAGACCTGCGAGACGTATTGGAGGACAAAGCAAAACATGCAAGATTGATCTCGGATCACGAGGGCGCGCCACTATGTGAGACGATAAACGTCACGCCGGATATAGTAAAAGTCAATCTGGCCGGGTCGAACACAGCGGGCAAGACCCATCCGAGCTACCTCGCGATATAGCCCAGTACAGAGGCGCCACACACCCCCTATGCTTCACAGACGAAGTAATGGATCATCAAATCCCATAGGGTTTCAAACCCGTAAATATTGAATCATACGACGGCACAACAGATCCTGCGCTATGGATCGAGGATTTCCTCCTCCACATCCACATGGCCCTCGGCGATGACTTACACGCCATCAAATACCTCCCACTAAAGCTCAAAGGACCAGCGTGGCATTGGCTTAACAGCTTGCCAGCAGAGTCCATTAGCTGTTGGGAAGATCTGGAAGCCACATTCCTCAACAACTTTCAGGGCACTTATGTGCGACTACCAGACGTCGATGACTTGAGCCACATAATTCAGCAGCCAGAAGAATCGGCCAAGCAATTCTGGACACGGTTCCTAACAAAGAAAAATCAAATCATCGACTGTCCGGATGCAGAGGCCCTAGCAGCCTTCAAGCATAACAACCGCGACGAGTGGCTTGCCCGGCACCTTGGACAGGAAACGCCGAAATCTATGGCAGCCCTCACGACACTCATGACCCGCTTTTGTGCAACAGAAGACAGCTGGCTGGCTCGCAGTAACAACATATTAAAAAACCATGGTACTTCGGATACCAAGGACGGCAATAGCAGGTCACCTCGCAACAAACATAAGCGCCGCATTAACAGGGATAATACTGAGGATACGGCAGTCAATGCCAGATTCAAAGGCTCTAAACCCGGTCAGCGGAAAAAGCCATTTAAAAGAAGCACTCCGGGCCCGTCCAGTTTGGACTGCATACTTGATCGCTCGTGTCAAATACACAGTACCCCTGACAAGCCAGCCAACCACACCAACAGGGAATGTTGGGTGTTCAAGCAGGCCGGCAAGTTAATTGCCGAAGATAAAGATAAGGGGCCACATAGCGATGATGAGGAAGAGCCCCGGCAGCTGAACACCGGAGGACAGAAGAGGTTCCCCCCACAAGTGCGGACGGTGAACATGATATATGCAACCCACATCCCCAAGAGGGAGCGGAAGCGTGCGCTCAGGGACGTATATACGTTGGAACCAGTCGCCCCAAAGTTCAACCCATGGTCCTCCTGTCCGATCACCTTCGATCGCAGGGACCACCCCACTAGTATCTGTCATGGCGGATTTGCCGCACTGGTACTAGACCCAATCATTGACGGATTTCACCTCACTCGAATCCTTATGGATGGCGGCAGCAGCCTGAACCTGCTTTATCAGGACACAGTGCGCAAAATGGGTATAGACCCCTCAAGGATCAAACCCACAAAAACGACATTTAAAGGCGTCATTCCAGGTGTAGAGGCCCATTGCACCGGCTCAATTACACTGGAAGTGGTCTTCGGATCCCCGGATAACTTCTGAAGCGAAGAATTAATCTTCGATATAGTCCCGTTCCACAGTGGTTATCATGCACTGCTCGGGCGAACCACATTTGCGAGATTCAATGCGGTACCGCATTATGCATACCTCAAGCTCAAGATGCCAGGACCTCGTGGGGTTATTACAGTTAATCGAAACACAGAGCTCTCTCTCCGAACGGAGGAGCACACTGCGGCCCTCGCAGCAGAAGCACAAAGCAGCCTCTCAAGGCAATCCACCAGTTTCGCGTTTCAAGACCCAGACACCTTCAAGCGCGCTCAGAGTAATCGGCAACTAGACCGCCTGGCACGATCTGAGCTCGCGTAGCAATGCGGCCCCCACCCCAGTCCGCCAAACGGCAAAATCCGTGCCATGCGTACATAATTACGGATTAAAAATACCATGGGCACAGGTGGGGAGGGGCACAACTACGGCGCGCTCCAAGACGCGGCCTAAACCGCACTAGGGGCTTCCCGCCTTGTTATTTTTCTCTTTCAGGACTTTAATCTCTGGAAACCTTGTCCGGCAGCATGATTGCCGAACACATGGTGCAGTAACCAAGAGATGCAGAAAGCTACGTCACACCACGGAACTCCCAGGTGGATTACGATAACGAGTGAAATATTTGTTTTAATACTATTCCTCAGCTTGCCCTTGGAAGGGACATAGTCCTACTTTTTGCTTATCGCACTATCTGTATCATTCTGCTTTAACGCACCTCTTTGAATAAACAACGCATAACACTATGACTATTATTGCATTCTTGTTATATATATATATGTTCATTACTGACACCTTGCAACCGTACACTTTGGTACGGCCAACACACTAGGGGCTTAAGTACCCCACAATATGGTGTGAGAAGTCCGAACACTTTCACAAGTGCAGCACCCCGAACTTATAGCATTATATGCATCAGCTCCGAATCATGTCTTTGGTCAAACGTTGGGTTTGCCCGGCTCCTATGTTTTGGTACCTTACGTTCCGTTCCATCGGCTAAGGTAGCGCTAGGAGAACTACTGCGATTGTGCCCCGGTTCTGCTGGGCTAAGCACCTCAATAGAGAAAGCTAAAACTGACTGCCATGATAAGGCGAGAGACTGGTTGCTGTTCGGCGAGGTTTCGAGTCCCTAAAGACTTATGCCGCTTAGAGCGAGGAGCCGGTCCTGTCCGTCTTAAAGGAGTGTATCGCGCCCCGAATTCGGCCTTCCAAATACCAGGGGCTTTGCCGAAATTTAAAATTATAGAATTCTATGGCTAAGTGAGAGTGATAAAGCATTATTAGTCTGGTTGCCTTGTTCGCTGTGCTGAGCACCTCCCTCGAATGACCCAAAAATGGGAACAAGAGTGCTCAGGTTTATCCCGAACACCCCAGCACTCGCGGCATGGGAGCAGAAGCCGAGGACTAGCCATCTCTCAGATTGGATAAACAGCCAAACAGAAGGTAATATTTTAAATTCAAACAAGTGTTGCATATCGCATATGAAACAAGTTTTCATCATACAAGATCACACAAGCAGGTCTACTCAAATATTACATCCTTCGAACATTCGTCCGCTACAAGACGGGCGCCCTTCAGGACACCCTCATAATAAATTTCGGGGGTGCGATGCTCCTTGCCCTGCGGTGGTCCTTCCTTGATCAGCTTCATGGCGTCTAGCTTGGCCCACTGCACCTTCACACGGGCGAAAGCCCGGCGTGCACCTTCGATGCAGACGGACCGCTTGACGACTTCCAGCCGTGGGCAGGCATCCACAAGCCGCCTCACCAGGCCAAAGTAGCCGTTCGGAAGGGCGTCGCCAGGCCACAGCCGGACTATAAAGCCCTTCATGGCCTGTTCGGCCGCCTTGTGCAGCTCGACCAGCTGCTTTAGCTGGTCGCTCATAGGCACCGGGTGTTCGATCCCAGTATATTGGGCCCAGAACAACTTCTCCGTTGAGCTTCCCTCCTCGACCTGGTAAAAAGTTGTGGCATCCGACATGCTGCGGGGCAAATCTGCGAATGCACCTGGAGAGCTCCGGATTCGGGTAAGTAATATGTAATTTACTTTCACATGCTTGCTTTGCATATAGAATGCCTTACCCGCCGCCATCTTCCTCGTCGCATCAATATCCTGGAGGGCCTTCTGTGCTTCGGCCTTGGCACTCTTTGCACTTTCACGGGCGGCGGCAAGCTCGAACTCTCGCGTCTTCAAGTCACTCTCCAACTCCTCATGCTTCGACACGAGAGCTTGGAGCTCTTGCTGCACCTCGCCCACCCGTGCTTCTTGCCTTTCCCGCTCGGTCCGCTCCTTGGCCACTTTGTCTTCGGCCTCGGTTAGCACTTGCTTCAGGGTCGCCACCTCGGTCGTGGCCCCTGGCAAGTATAGGATGATCCTGTCATTTTGCAATCGCGTCTTCTTTTATATATACATAGACAGGGTCTTACTTACCCTTGTTCCCCTCGAGCTGCCTCTTGGCAAGGCCGAGCTCTTTCTTGGACCCCTCGAGGTCCTGCTTCAGTGTGGCAACCTCCGCAGTGAGTGCGACTGAGGCTAGCAGCGAAGCCTGCATACGCATATAGACATGATTATGTTAGACTCCTACGGTATTATTTGATCCTCTATTCGGCTTTTCTTTTCGAACACCGAACAGAGCATCAGGGGCTACTGTCTATGCGGTAATATTTTTCCTACATTTCGAACACTTACCTCAAAGCCTGTTAGAAGGCTGGCACAGGCTTCAGTCAATCCGCTCTTGACGGACTGAACCTTCTCGACCACCGCACTCATAATAGTACGGTGCTCCTCGTCGATGGAAGCGCTGCGAAGCGCTCCCAGCAGATTGTTCGGCGCCTCTAGATGGACAGAGGTCACCGGCACTAGCGTCTTGCCCCTCTTGGAAGGAGGCCGCCTGCTCGAGTCTGGAACCACGGGAGGTTCTAACACGGTGTTCGGCCGGGGGGCGAACTCGGAGCCCTCAGGGGCCTTGTTACCTCTGCTCCCGGAGTCTGGAAGGTCGCCTTGAGGCGCCTCCGGGACTGTCTCCCCATGACCCGGTGCCTCTTGAGACAATACCTCGGCGTTGTCTGCAGGGCAAGGGGAGGTGGCGGTCGGAAGTGGATCGCTATCCATATCCGATGAGCCCAGGGAGCCGTCCGACGATACATCGATATTGGCTCGTGGCGGCCTGCATAATCATGTTCGACGTTAGGGAAAGCAGTGCGACAAAGGAATGCTATGAGACAAAGGAATGCTATGAGTTACTCTGGTATCCAAATACTTACGACCTCCCCAGGGGCTTGGCCCTGGGCAGCCACTCGTCTTCGCCTTCGTCGGCGACGGTGGAACTGTCCGGAAGGAGAGTCCTTCCCTTCTTGGACCCTTCGGCCCCCTAGTTGGGGCGGCCTTCCTTTTCTTGTCTCCCCCGCCTAGAGGGGGAGCATCTTCTTCTTCCTCCTCGTCTTCGGGGGAGGAGTGTGCCGTAGAGTCATCAGACGATGAGTCTGATGACGCCTGGCGTCGGGAACTCTTTCGGGTTCCCTTGGCCTTCTTGGTCTTCTCCGGCACCGTATAAGGAGCCGGAGTCAACATCTTCGCCAGGAGAGCGTCTGCTGGGCCTTCGGGCAAAGGAGCCGGACAGTCAATTTGTCCGGCCATCTCCTGCCAGTCCTGTCAAAGGTACGGGAGCTTAGATCCCGCATAGAGTCAAACTATGGAAAACAAGTATCCTGTGAGAGGTAAAACAGCTTACCGCGCTGGCTTGGCGCTTTGCGCAGAATCCGCGGTCCTCGGTAGTGGGAGGGGGAACCTTGGCGCTCTTGAATAGCACCTTCCAGGCATCTTCGTGAGTTGTGTCAAAGAGCCTGTTCAGAGTTCGGTGCTGGGCCGGGTCAAACTCCCACAAGTTGAAAGCCCGTTGTTGGCACGGGAGGATCCGGCGGATGAGCATGACCTGGACCACGTTGACAAGTTTGAGCTTCTTGTTCACCATGTTTTGAATACATGTTTGGAGTCCAGTCAGCTCTCCCGAACTACCCCAGGACAGGCCCTTCTCTTGCCAGGAGGTGAGCCACGTGGGGAAGCCAGATCGGAACTCGGGGGCCGCTGCCCATTTAGGGTCACGCAGCTCGGTGATGTAGAACCACTCCGATTGCCACCCCTTTATGGTCTCCATGAAGGAGCCCTCGAGCCATGTGACGTTGGGCATCTTGCCCACCATGGCACCTCCGCACTCCACCTGACGGGCGCTCACTACCTTCGGCTTGACGTTGAAGGTCTTCAGCCATAAGCCGGAGTGGGGCTTGATGTGGAGGAAGGCCTCGCAAATGACAATAAACGCCGAGATGTTGAGGATGAAGTTCGGTGCCAGATCATGGAAATCCAGGCCGTAGTAGAACATGAGCCCCCGGACGAATGGGTGGAGAGGGAATCCCAGTCCGCGGAGGAAGTGGGTAAGGAACACTACCCTCTCATGGGGCCTGGGGTGGGGATGAGCTGCCCTCATCTGGGAGCCGGTGCGCGATGTCGTCGGGCAGGTATCCGTCTCTCCTCAGCTTCTTGATGTGTCCCTCCGTGACGGAGGAGACCATCCACCTGCCTCCCACTCCGAACATGATTGGAGAAGGTCGAGGTGGGAAATGCGGACTTGGGCGCTGGAGCTCGAGTGTGCGAAAGTGGATGAGCGAAGGAGGATGAAGGCGTGGATGAAAAGGTGAATCCTTGTCCCTTTATATGGGCGGCCGAAACTATGCGTCCCCACTAGCCTGGTAAAACTTGCTTGTCCCCCAAGTGTCGTAATCGATGGCACGGTTGGGTTACCCACGCCCGTATTGATGAGAATCCCGTAATAAGGGGAGCACGATCTCTGCTTTGACAAGACGTGTCAAAAAACTGCCTCGCATTATGTGCGGGGCTAGTTGAAGGAAACGGTTCAAATAATCACCGGGCCATGGCCTAACGTCATATTGCCAAGGCAAGTTCGCAGATTAGATTTGTGGAAATATTATTCTCTCTACGGTGGTATGTGGAACTTATTTTGCAGGGTCGGACACTATCCTTGTATTCAAATTCTTCTGTGGTGTACTCGGAGGAGGAACCCACCTTGCAATGCCGAAGACAATACTACACGTCGGACTCATCGTCATTGAAGCCTGGTTCAGGGGCTACTGAGGGAGTCCTGGATTAGGGGGTCTCCGGACAGCCGGGCTATATCCTTTGGCCGGACTGTTGGACTATGAAGATACAAGATTGAAGACTTCGTCTTGTGTCCGGATGGGACTCTACTTGGCGTGGAAGGCAAGCTAGGCAGTATGGATATGGATATCTCCTCCTTTGTAACCGACCTTGTGTAACCCTAACCCCCTCCGGTGTCTATATAAACCGGAGGGTTTTAGTCCGTAGGACATAACAAAAAACATACAATCATACCATATGCTAGCTTCTAGGGTTTAGCCTCTCTGATCTCGTGGTAGATCTACTCTTGTACTACCCATATCATCAATATTAATCAAGCAGGACGTAGGGTTTTACCTCCATCAAGAGGGCCCGAACCTGGGTAAAACTTCGTGTCCCCTGCCTCCTGTTACCATCCGCCTAGACGCACAGTTCGGGACCCCCTACCCGAGATCCACCGGTTTTGACACCGACAATTTTCCTTCTCCTTCGGCCACAAGGGGTTCCTCAATGGGTAGGATATGACCAACACCCATTCTTCTTATGGCTTGGGGAGGAATTTCATCACCTACATCACAAGTACCACTTTGCTCCACTTGGGAGCCGTTATTCTCATCAAACTCCATGTTACACGTTTCCTCAATAAGTCCCGTGGACTTATTGAGAACACGGTAAGCATGAGAGTTTGTAGCATAACCAACAAATATGCCCTCATAAGCTCTAGCCTCAAATTTAGACAAACAGACACCTTTCTTGAGAATGAAACACTTACACCCGAACAGCCGGAAGTACTTGAGGTTGGGCTTGTTACCGGTGAGTATCTCATATGGAGTCTTGTTCAAGCCTTTGCGGAGGTAAAGCCGATTAGATGCATGACATGCGGTGTTGATGGCTTTGGCCCAAAAGTTGTAGGGAGACTTGAACTCCGCCATCATGGTCCTTGCCGCATCCATCAATGTCCGGTTCTTCCTCTCCGCTACACCATTTTGTTGAGGGGTATAAGGTGTGGAATATTGAATCTTGATTCCCTCATCACTCAAAAACTCATCCAAGGTGTAGTTCTTGAACTCGGAGCCGTTGTCACTTCTTATAGTCAAGATCTTTGTATTGTGTTGTTGTTGAGCTTCATTTGCAAAGTCGATGACGGTTTGTTGGGTATGGCTCTTCCTCTTGAAGAAATATACCCAAGTGTATCTTAAATAGTCATCCACAATCACCAAGCAATATTTTCTACCGCCAAGACTATCAAACGATGGAGGCCCGAAGAGATCCAAATGAAGGAACTCCAAAGGCCTCTTCGAGTAGATGATAGTCGTGGGAGGGTGAGCCTTCTCATGTAGCTTTCCTTCGATACAAGCACTGCAAGCATGATCTTTGGCAAAACTAACATTTGTTAGTCCACGAACATGGTCCCCCTTGAGAAGACTTTGCAAAGATCTCATATTGACGTGGGCTAGATGGTGATGCCAAAGCCATCCCACGTCAACTTTAGCCATTAGGCATGTCGCGGTCTTAGTGGGTCGCTCTGAAAAGTTAATCACATAGAGACCATTCTCGACATGCCCAACAAAGGCTACTTTAAGAGTCTTGCTCCACAAGAGGGCCATGGTATCAATATCGAAGAAAGTTGCAAAGCCCATGAGAGCTAGTTGATGAACGGAAAGTAAATTATATGCAAGGGACTCAACAAGCATGACCTTCTCGATCGTAAGATCATGAGAAATGACAACTTTGCCGAGTCCCAATACCTTAGAAGACAAGGCATCACCCCACTCAACGTTGGTGGGCATGGATGGAATCTTTTGCACGTCCACCACCAAGTCCTTGCTTCCGGCCATATGATTAGTAGCTCCACTATCGAGCAACCATGATCCCCCACAGGAAGCAAACACCTACAAGAGATCAATGCTTGCTTTTAGGTACCCATTTTGTAATGGGTCCTTTGATGTTAGTAACAAGGGTCTTAGGAACCCAAATAGACCATTCAATGTACTCATAAGGAGAACCAACAAATTTGGCATAAACACGCCCATCTCTAGCACGACACAATACATAAGAAGGATTAAAGTCGCCGGCTTTGTTGGGAATGGAAGTGTTGCCCTTCTTGGCATCACTACCCCTCACGGAGTTCTTCTCCTTCTTCTTAGTAGCACTCTCTCCCTCCTTCACAAAAGTTTGCTTGAGAGGAGGAGGTCGTTTGTCCTTGTCATTCTTCTCCTTGGTTTTGGACTTGGGCACGTACCCAATCCCTTCCTTGGCCACAACTCCCTTTTGGTTGGTCAAAAGGTCGCTGAGATTCTTCTCGCCTTGTATGCAAGACACAAGGCCTTTCTCAAGTTGCACCTTTAGCTTAGCATTCTCCTCAACAAGATGCACATGCCCACAACATGGGTTAGTAGCATTTGCATTATCAATTAACATCATACGAGGAAAAGTGGCTTTCTCCTTGGTTAGATTTACTTGAAGTTGATCATGAGACTCTTTGAGGCTAGAATGAGCACCCTTCAAGACCTTGTGAGCGTTTTCAAGTAGATCAAACTCATCTTTGAGTCTAGCAAGATCAACCCCAAGTTTGGCCTTCTCGGAGTTTAGCATACGAGAAACAACAATAGCATGATCAAAATATTCTTTAACTTAGCGTGATCAACATTGTGTGACTCCTCAAGAGCTAAACGAAGACCACGCTCTTCCTCAAGAGCATTGGAAAGATCTGAAATCTCATCGGCATAGTCACGACTATGCCCCTCCATCTTGGAGATAGTATCTTCGTGAGCCTCGATCATGTCATTGGCTTCACCAAGTTGTTCCAAGAGAGCAACAAAATGCTTCTTGGATTTACCCTTGAGTTTACCCATAAAGGACTCAAACTCATTTTCCTCCACATTGGATCTCTCATATTCATCAATGCAATCCGTCAATGAAGTATTATTAATGATGGTAGTTTTGATGTTGGGGGTTACCTTGTTGGTGGCTTTAGCCATGAGGCACTTGGCGGTGATGTTCTCATTGGGTGAGTCGAAGAGAGACACTCGTGGAGTTTTTGCAATGGCAATGGAGGCCATGGCAACCGACTCACCATCTTCATCATCATCATCATCCTCATGGTACTCTTCTTGAACCACCAACGCCTTGTGAGGGGTCTTCTTGGTGAAGTTGGTCTTGTTGGGGAAAGACTTGGCTTTGTCCTTTCGGATGAGCTTGCCACCATTGTCTTCCCTCTTCTCATACGGACATTCCGCAACAAAATGGCTCACATTGCCACAATTGTAGCAAGTCCTCACACGTTGCTTGCTCTTCGTGCCACTTGAGTTGTTCTTGTTGAAGTTTGGCCTTGAGTTCTTCTTGCTCCAAAATTGCCTTGAAGCAAGTGCCATGTGTTCATGATAGGCATACTTTGTATCTTCGGGGTTGCTTTCCTCTTCTTCCTCTTCTTCTTCTTCTTCAACACAAACCTTGGCCTTCAATGCAAGGTTAGGCTTCTTTGCCCTTTGAGAGCAAAGCACCGAATTGTCAGCGGTCTTGTCCAAGATGTTCATAGCCACAAACTCATCCAACACTTCACTTGAGGTCAAGGTGTGGAAGTCGGGCCTTTGACGAATGACGGAGGACATGGCCTTGTGGTAAGGCATCATTGCCTTGAGGAATTTGCGCTTGATCCAATTGTCATCCGTGTCCTTGCTCCCATGATCTCGGAGTGAGACCACGAGTTTGGTTACTCTCTGATAAAGCTCACGAGGTTCTTCATCTTCTTTCATAGCAAACTCATCGGCTTCATCTTGCACTACTTCATAGTTGGAGCGCTGAATGCTTGCGCTTCCCCGGTAGAGAGAGACAACACAAAGCCATGCATCTTTGGCCAAGGCGAATGGCTGAAGATGAGGTAGATCTTCGGGTGGAATTGCATCTTGGATGATGAAGAGAGCATTCTCATTGAATTGATTATTCACGGCTTCTCGAGGAGTGAAGTTGCTTGGGTCATGCGGATAGAAACCTTCTTCAACGATTCTCCAAAGATTAGTATTCACATGATTTAAATGACGCTTAAAGCGATAAACCCAAGAATCAAAGTCCTCATTTTTCACAATCTTATGGGGAGGACCGACATGATTCAAATGAGTGGAAAGAATCGGTCGACCATAAACAAGTGGTGGTTCCACATGGGCAAAGATGCCGGTGCCATTTTTACCACTGGAAGAAGGAGCCTTTTCACTACTAGCTTACCCCTTGTCGGAGTTAGCATCTGTCACCTTGTCGGTGGGATCACCCACTTTCAATGGTGCGGTGGATAGTTTAAGCCCTTGTGACGCCCCCGATTCAATCGTACACTAATCATGCACGCAAATGTGTACGATCAAAATCAGGGACTCACGGGAAGATATCACAACACAACTCTAAAACATAAATAAGTCATACAAGCATCATAATACAAGCCAGGGGCCTCGAGGGCTCGAATACAAGTGCTCGATCATAGACGAGTCAGCGGAAGCAACAATATCTGAGTACAGACATAAGTTAAACAAGTTTGCCTTAAGAACGCTAACACAAACTGGGATACAGATCGAAAGAAGCGTAGGCCTCCTGCCTGGGATCCTCCTAACTACTCTTGGTCGTCGTCAGCGGCCTGCACGTAGTAGTAGGCACCTCCAGCGTAGTAGTCGTCGTTGACGGTGGCGTCTGGCTCCTGGACTCCAGCATCTGGTTGCGACAACCAGGTAGAAGGGATAGGGGGAAAAGAGGGAGAAAGCAACCGTGAGTAGTCATCCAAAGTACTCGCAAGCAAGGAGCTACACTACATATGCATGGGTATATGTGTAAAGGGCCATATCAGTGGACTGAACTGCAGAATGCCAGAATAAGAGGGGGATAGCTAGTCCTATCGAAGACTACGCTTCTGGCAGCCTCCGTCTTGGAGCATGTAGAAGAGAGTAGATTGAAGTCCTCCAAGTAGCATCTCCAAGTAGCATCTCCAAGTAGCATCGCATAGCATAATCCTACCCGGCGATCCTCTCCTCGTCGCCCTGTAGAAAAGCGATCACCGGGTTGTCTGTGGAACTTGGAAGGGTGTGTTTTATTAAGTATCCGGTTCTAGTTGTCATAAGGTCAAGGTACAACTCCAAGTCGTCCTGTTACCGAAGATCACGGCTATTCGAATAGATTAACTTCCCTGCAGGGGTGCACCAACTTACCCAGCACGCTTGATCCCATTTGGCCAGACACACTTTCCTGGGTCATGCCCGGCCGCGGAAGATCAACACGTCGCAGCCCCACCTAGGCACAACAGAGAGGTCAGCACGCCGGTCTAAACCTAAGCGCGCAGGGGTCTGGGCCCATCGCCCTGAGCACACCTGCATGTTGCGTGGGCGGCCGAAAGCAGACCTAGCCTAGTGGCGTTCCAGTCCAATTCAGCGCACGCCGCTCCGTCGCTGACGTCTGAAGTGCTTCGGCTGATACCACGACGTCGGGATACCCATAACTACTCCCGCGTAGATGGTTAGTGCGTATAGGCTCGTAGCCAACTCAGATCAAATACCAAGATCTCGTTAAGCGTGTTAAGTATCCGCGAACGCCGAACAGGGCCAGGCCCACCTGTCTCTTAGGTGGTCTCAACCTGCCCTGCTGCTCCGCCACAAAGTAACAGTTGGGGGCCGTCGGGAACCCAGGCCCACCTCTACCGGGATGGAGCCACCTGCCCCTTCAGCCCCCATCTCCGAACAGTATCACAGGTAATGTAACTGTGTAAAGTATATAGTATATGCCCGTGATCACCTCCCGAAGTGATCACAGCCCAGTAGTATAGCATGGCAGACGGACAAGAGTGTAGGGCCACTAATGGAACACTAGCATCCTATACTAAGCAGTAGGATAGCAGGTAATGGTAACAACAGTAGTAGCAAGGACAGGCTATGCATCAGGATAGGAATAACGGAAAGCAGTAACATGCTACACTACTCTAATGCAAGCAGTATAGAGAAGAATAGGCGATATCTGGTGATCAAGGGGGGGGCTTGCCTGGTCGCTCTGGCAAGAAGGACGAGTCACCAACACCGTAGTCGAACTGGGGGTAGCCGGCAGTCTCGGGGTCTATCGGAAAGAAGTAACAGAGAGGGAACACAATAAATAACAGAACAATCAAAGCATCACAAAGCGTAACAAGACAATACGCGGGGTTTGGTGTGCCCTAACGCGGTAGTAAGTGATACCGACGAAGGGGGGAAACATCCGGGAAAGTATTCCCGGAGTTTCGCGTTTTCGGACAGATGAACCGGAGGGGGAAAGTTGCATGTTTTCTATGCTAGGGATGTGTGGCGGACGAACGGGCTGCGTGTTCGGATTCGTCTCTTCGTTCTGAACAACTTTCATGTTGAAAATAATTTAATCCGAGTTACGGATTAAAAGATATGATTTTCTAAAGTTTTTATGAATTTCTGGAATTTAATTAATTATTTAAATTAATTCGAAAATGGATTTATGACATCAGCATGATGTCATGCTGACATCAGCAGTCAACGGGGTTGACTGGTCAACCTGACATGTGGGTCTAATGGGACCCACCTGTCATACACTGTTAAGTTAATTAGGGTTAGGTTAAACTAATTATTGCTTAGTTAGACTAACAGGTTAATTAGATTAATTAAGTTGGATTAATTAACTTAATTAACTTACTAATTAATTAATTAATTTTTTAATTCATTTTTATTTTATTTATTATGATTGTTTTTTTTATTCCTTTTTTTTAAAACCGTTCTAGGGCGGGGCCCTTTGTCATAGGCCCATAGGGCCTTAACGGGCACGGGCACGCGGGCGCTGGGTATACGAGCGTAACCCGGTTGGCCTCGGGTGCCGGCCGGTGCGGCCAAGGGGCGCCGGGCGCGGCCACGGGGAGCAGGGGCACAGCAGCGCGCCGAAGTCGAGCTCCGGCGGCTGAGGTCCGGGCGGAGTAGAGGGGGCCGCGGCGAGTAGATGCAGCGGGGCACAGCGAGTGGTCCAGGGGCTCCGGCAACAGGCGCGTGAGGAGGCGCGCGCATGGGGGCAAGCACCGGCGGCCAGCGGTGCAGTGCGTGGTGGTGCGTTGAGCGCAGCGGGCAGGACCACGGCGCGGCCAACGATGGCTACAGGGCGTGGTGAGCACGGTGGTCGGCGAGCAACAATGGAGGGGACCGCGGCAAAAATTACGGGACAGAGGGAGAGACGGGGGAGGGCGAGGCCCTCACCGGTGATGTAGAGACCAAGGGGGGCGGCGAGGCTCGAGGTGGCCTTTGGGGAGGAGGACGGGGACGATGCGCGGCGACGAGGAGGCAGTCCGGCGAAGACGCTTCTGGCGAGGGGCGTTCCGAGCGACGGCGATGGGATCCAAGGGCGACGGTGTCGGGGAGCCGGCCGACGACGGTTCTCGGAACGACGATGGGGTTCGATCCGGGCGGCGGCGAGGGGCGCAGGGGGGCCGACGCGGTGGCGTCTGGTGGCGGCGGGGACAGGCGACGCCGGCGAGGCGTGTG
>NC_041386.1:544638219-544640001 GCF_002162155.2 Triticum dicoccoides | reverse complement strand
CGGGATGGGGAGCGAGTGGGGGGTTGAGTGGGTGACGGGGTGGTTAGGGTTTCGGGGTCTCACCGGTGGGGGGATAAGGAGAGAGTGGGGGGGGGCCGGCCGGGGCATGGTGGTGGCCCAGTGGGGCCTGTGGTCAGCTGGGCCGAAGCCCAGGGGGGTTCCTCTTCTATTATTTTTTTTTCTTTTAGTTTTAGGTTTTAGTTATCTGTTTTATTTTTATTTAATTCTTTTCTGTTTTAAATCAGTTTAAATTATTTAGACGTTTTCTAAAAATGTGTTTACTTCACCATAATTATCTATGCAATATTTGACATGGTCCGAACATTTCTGTTTTAAAGTTTGAAAACTTTGTTTGTTTGCCAAAAATTCAAGTTTGAATTCGAATCGTTTTTGAACTAAAGCGAGATTAGCCACAGTAATCAAGGTGACGTGGCATCATTAGAGAAGGATTACTGTAGCGTAACTATCCGGGCGTCACAATTCTCCTCCACTACAAGAAATCTCGTCCCGATATTTAAGAGGGGGACTAGGGGGAAAGGTCTGGTTACGAAATCCTAACGAATCTTCTCGTCTTTGGTTGCTCTTCTTGAAGAGATCAATCCATTACACTGATGTCTTCATTCCTCTGCTTCAGGTCATCAGGATGAAGTCGGCATCCTTTCTTCGGGATCTTCATCGTATTTAAGAATAGGTTACGAGGCAGATCAGCAACGACAGAATGCTATAAGGGTAATAATCTGGGATTAACCCATGAATGAGCATATGAGTACCTCTCGAGTTAAACAAAATAAAACACATCGAGAGTAAAGTTGGAAAGTACAATAAGAAGTTTCAAGCAGCCAGGCAATCGTTCATTGCCTAGGCAGAAGGTGAAAAGGGGTTTCAAGCAACGGAATAATTATTGTGTCCGATGCCAGAATTGACGATCTCATTGGAAGGTGGCTCGTGAATTACATACGAGTCCATGCGGGAGGAATAACTTTGGGAACAGGGGGTGTACAGGAGAGTCAGGTTTCAATCCTGTGGAACTGTGGGTTATGGGCCCACCATGTGGGTTAAAGGTAGGAAGGGCGGAGACGTCTTGCGTGATCATGCAAGCAAGGTATGTCAGAGGATAGCCTATCAGTTATGTCGGCAACAACATCAGTACCAAGGACGAGGGACGAAGAGAACCATTTTCCTGCTCGTTGAACGAGGCGGACCAGTAGGCAAAGTTCTCGTCCATCGGTGGTTACCGAAATGTCACCAACAAAAGTAACAGGGTCTCACTGGCAGAGTTGTACACCGAGGTGTTTACATAAGCAGGAGAATATTACTGCTCAGATCATATAGATCACAAGAAAGGTTAAATCAACAATGGCAGGAAAACATGATCATCAGATTAAACAGATCAATGGAAAGGAAAATAGGTTTAAACACATATTTCAAGGGTATATCCTTCCCAAGGACAAGCAGAGCATGATATCCATGTCAGGATATAATGTAGAAAACTCTTTAGGTAGGGGAGAGGATTTTTCATGACATTACCCATACAGCGGTGTTTGGATAATTGGGCAGGAAATATTTAGCATTGGGCTTCAATGTACTTGTTGAAAATCAGAGTACCACAAACATGCTTCGAGATAGCATCGACATGGTCTTCGAGCAAAGGTCAAACTTTGGAAACATGAAGGATCCATCAGGAATAACTTGTAGAATAAGTCTTACAATTTCCTCATGGATGAATGGATAACCTTGCTGAAAAGGAATCTATAATGATAGGTCCTCCAGCCGGGGGGGGGG
>NC_041386.1:544500546-544638149 GCF_002162155.2 Triticum dicoccoides | reverse complement strand
GGGGGGGGGGTGCTAGGCATGACATCATGTTACCGGGTGATCAAAGGATCAACATCATAACTCTTGGAAAGTTGTCCCAACCATCATATCTGACCGAGATTCAGATCCGATTGGTGTCAGGATACCTCAGGCTTAGGATACCTGAGAAGAAAAGGTGCAACGCAAATTGACGAGATGACATTGTAAGATTCTCGGGGAAATGAACTATGAAGTGATTTCCGTTAATAAGAGTCCATCATTAACCCAAGGAGAGGACAAGGAGGTGTCTGGTGAACTCAACGGCAATTCACCAAGATTCCCAAAAGATGGATTTCCTCCATTAAGTGAACAAGGAGATAACATTTGTCAGATCAAATGATATAAGGAAGTATGCTCGAGGAAAACATACACAATTAAACATTGGTTGAAAGGTGCGCCCGAAATATGGGTTGGGTTGCACGACCAATGTCAGAATGGTGATTCAATAAGCCATAGTCGTAGAATGAAACTATAGACCAATAACTTCAAAGCAAGAGGGTTGCTCGAAGTTTAGAATTTACACATCACAGACCATTTGTCGGTATTCCGGTTAGAAACATCACGGGGACCAAGAAAAGAATGGTGATGTTAATAAGTATCACTGGTATCAAGAATTCTTAAGGGTGGTGAATTTCTCACAACATTGAGGACATAAGAGATGTTAATGTTCCAAGGTAAAGAAGAACAATTACTGGATAGCAAGGAACTCAAGGTATAACACCAAACACGAACAAGCTTGTGTTGGTGGGAAGGCAATAAGTGGTCGATGATAACACAGATCATCGAGGGCAAGGATGGTATTTCTCATCATGAACTCATTTGATATCCTGGAAAAGCTCATAAGGTTGATGATGATCACGACACACTTTGTCGAGAGATTTCAAGATGTAATCGATCGGCGATGACATCAAGTCAAATGAATGATGAAGTGAAAGGTTATTGGAACCAAGGGTACGACACAAACTCGAAATCAAGTTTGTTGGTCAAGGAGAAATGGTATGACGAGGAAGATCGATGTAAGCTTAGCTCAACGTCGAAACTGGTGCTCCCGGAATAAGGACCAGGTAGCACAGTTAAAATCTGCACGACAAGGATATAGCCAAACAGGCTAGGAATGGCGTGATTGGTTACAAACTCGTACTTAAAGAAGATTATCAAGTGTCGTTGAACCGTAATGCAGACTCGGTTCAGTTATCGGTGTCTTTGAGTGTTTAATAACTCTGAGCCCTAATCGGTGAGTATGTAGTACTTGATGAAGAACTCATAAGAAGTTATGCAGTTCCATGATAATCTCGAGATACCAGGGGGGTAATACTCGACACAAGATCAAAGTAAAGGTTGGACTGGTATATTGATCCATAGGAGACAATTGTTTTAACTTGTCCGAGAAATGAGATCAAAGAAGAACAATCACGGTCGGAACCACGGTTGCAAGGGATCAATTCACAGATACCATATGTTAGTTATCAAGGAAATAGTTATTGTTACAAGAAGCTTTCATGATAGGATATATATCGCGTCCATGGGCATGAACACAAGGTTCAAGGTCGACTCCCAATTCTCCAATGCATACCCTTTCATTCACTTCTCGCTTTCGATGAAGTTATAGTGTTGAAATTTTATCTGGCAAAATACCAGAAGTGTATGACTCGTGAAAACTTTCGAGTTCACACATACTAAGGAAGGCATAGGTTCAACCCATCGGGGCATCTTAGAATCATATTCTAGAATCTTTAGAAATAATTAACTCAAGCTCGAAGGCAGAGCATGGTTGAGAAAGCAGAGGATACAATTTACCAAAGGCATTATGTATCAGAGGAAAGGCTCACAAGGTTATTGAATATGAAGGGCGTTGTCAGATAAAATCCAACAAAGGATCTGGTGGTCCACAAGGGATCTGACATGAGCATCGGTACTCAACTAGAGGAAGAAGAATGCAAGGAGATCAATTTATAGAAACAACTGGCTAACTCAATTGTCAAATGCAAAGGAATTATGATTTCCAAAACAAAGGATCAGAAGCAGACGTTCTGATCAAGGATGGATCAATTGAATATACCAGAGGCACGATTCAACGACAGATAGTTTGGTCGAGAACCAGCTCATGTTCAAAATGACGTCTGAGCCGGAAAGATAATCCTAGGACTCGACTGATGATTGCGAACATTCACAACGTATTGAATCAACGGACTCAAAAATGATGGTGACAAAGGATGCCAATATGATTACTATACTTATGGGATTAATCATAATGAAAGCAAGCAAGAAATTCCAGAGCAATAGGTTACTGAGGATTTTCGGAATATCGAATGGTATTTCGAAGGCTTTTGTGTAACACATGAACAACTGGGGGATGAGCGGATACTCGATAAGTGCGAGAATCAACCGTAGGGGTATTCAGGTGATAAAGAACAGCAAGGCAGTAAGCTCAAAGGATTATCGAAACAACGACGAGTTTTTCGGGGTATCTTGTAATAACAAGACCAACTGGGGACGAAGGTAGGAATAACAACTGCAAGTAGTTATCCATAAGGGTTTACGGTGGAAGGGGAATTGCAATCGCGATGAACACAAGTTCTCGAGTTAACAGCGGAGAGTATCTTCAGGGTCTTCTGGTGCAGCCGACGATCATTAGTAATAAGGGGCTCTCCGGGTGAAAGTGATAACGAGATCCTAATGTTAGATTTAGCAAAGTTCATTTAACCCGAATAGAAGAGAGATTAGAGTCCTAGAGTAAGATCGAGGAGTAAAAGATCCTAATACCACCCAATGGCGACGTGGGCCCATAAGGCACACAGCCAAGTTAGTAAAAGTTTTGCAATGGCTAGACTCAACTTCGGCCAAGGAGTTGGAAGGGGGATTCCTACAGGCAGTCGGCTCTGATACCAACTTGTGACGCCCCCGATTCAATCGTACACTAATCATGCACGCAAATGTGTACGATCAAAATCAGGGACTCACGGGAAGATGTCACAACACAACTCTAAAGCATAAATAAGTCATACAAGCATCATAATACAAGCCAGGGGCCTCGAGGGCTCGAATACAAGTGCTCGATCATAGACGAGTCAGCGGAAGCAACAATATCTGAGTACAGACATAAGTTAAACAAGTTTGCCTTAAGAAGGCTAACACAAACTGGGATACAGATCGAAAGAAGCGTAGGCCTCCTGCCTGGGATCCTCCTAACTACTCTTGGTCATCGTCAGCGGCCTGCACGTAGTAGTAGGCACCTCCAGCGTAGTAGTCGTCGTCGACGGTGGCGTCTGGCTCCTGGACTCCAGCATCTGGTTGCGACAACCAGGTAGAAGGGATAGGGGGAGAAGAGGAAGAAAGCAACCGTGAGTACTCATCCAAAGTACTCGCAAGCAAGGAGCTACACTACATATGCATGGGTATATGTGTAAAGGGCCATATCGGTGGACTGAACTGCAGAATGCCAGAATAAGAGGGGGATAGCTAGTCCTATCGAAGACTACGCTTCTGGCAGCCTCCGTCTTGCAGCATGTAGAAGAGAGTAGATTGAAGTCCTCCAAGTAGCATCTCCAAGTAGCATCTCCAAGTAGCATCTCCAAGTAGCATCGCATAGCATAATCCTACCCGGCGGTCCTCTCCTCGTCGCCCTGTAGAAAAGCGATCACCGGGTTGTCTGTGGAACTTGGAAGGGTGTGTTTTATTAAGTATCCGGTTCTAGTTGTCATAAGGTCAAGGTACAACTCCAAGTCGTCCTGTTACCGAAGATCACGGCTATTCGAATAGATTAACTTCCCTGCAGGGGTGCACCAACTTACCCAGCACGCTTGATCCCATTTGGCCGGACACACTTTCCTGGGTCATGCCCGGCCGCGGAAGATCAACACGTCGCAGCCCCACCTAGGCACAACAGAGAGGTCAGCACGCCGGTCTAAACCTAAGCGTGCAGGGGTCTGGGCCCATCGCCCTGAGCACACCTGCACGTTGCGTGGGCGGCCGAAAGCAGACCTAGCCTAGTGGCGTTCCAGTCCAATTCGGCACGCGCCGCTCCGTCGCTGACGTCTGAAGTGCTTCGGCTGATACCACGACGTCGGGATACCCATAACTACTCCCGCATAGATGGTTAGTGCGTATAGGCTCGTAGCCAACTCAGATCAAATACCAAGATCTCGTTAAGCGTGTTAAGTATCCGCGAACGCCGAATAGGGCCAGGCCCACCTGTCTCTTAGGTGGTCTCAACCTGCCCTGCCGCTCCGCCACAAAGTAACAGTTGGGGGCCGTCGGGAACCCAGGCCCACCTCTACCGGGATGGAGCCACCTGCCCCTTCAGCACCCATCTCCGAACAGTATCACAGGTAATGTAACTATGTAAAGTATATAGTATATGCCCGTGATCACCTCCCGAAGTGATCATAGCCCAGTAGTATAGCATGGCAGACGGACAAGAGTGTAGGGCCACTGATGGAACACTAGCATCCTATACTAAGCAGTAGGATAGCAGGTAATGGTAACAACAGTAGTAGCAAGGACAGGCTATGCATCAGGATAGGAATAACGGAAAGCAGTAACATGCTACACTACTCTAATGCAAGCAGTATAGAGAAGAATAGGCGATATCTGGTGATCAAGGGGGGGGCTTGCCTGGTCGCTCTGGCAAGAAGGACGAGTCACCAACACCGTAGTCGAACTGGGGGTAGCCGACAGTCTCGGGGTCTATCGGAAAGAAGTAACGGAGAGGGAACACAATAAATAACAGAACAATCAAAGCATCACAAAGCATAACAAGACAATACGCGGGGTTTGGTGTGCCCTAACGCGGTAGTAAGTGATACCGACGAAGGGGGGAAACATCCGGGAAAGTATTCCCGGAGTTTCGCGTTTTCGGACAAGTGAACCGGAGGGGGAAAGTTGCGTGTTTGCTATGCTAGGGATGTGTGGCGGATGAACGGGCTGCGTATTCGGATTCGTCTCTTCATTCTGAACAACTTTCATGTTGAAAATAATTTAATCCGAGTTACGGATTAAATGATATGATTTTCTAAAGTTTTTATGAATTTCTGGAATTTAATTAATTATTTAAATTAATTCGAAAATGGATTTATGACATCAGCATGATGTCATGCTGACATCAGCAGTCAACGGGGTTGACTGGTCAACCTGACATGTGGGTCCAATGGGACCCACCTGTCATACACTGTTAAGTTAATTAGGGTTAGGTTAAACTAATTATTGCTTAGTTAGACTAACAGGTTAATTAGATTAATTAAGTTGGATTAATTAACTTAATTAATTTACTAATTAATTAATTAATTTTTTTAATTCATTTTTATTTTATTTATTATGATTTTTTTATTCCTTTTTATAAACCGTTCTAGGGCGGGGCCCTTTGTCATAGGCCCATAGGGCCTTAACGGGCACGGGCACGCGGGCGCTGGGTATACGAGCGTAACCCGGTTGGCCTCGGGCGCCGGCCGGTGCGGCCAAGGGGCGCCGGGCACGGCCACGGGGAGCAGGGGCACAACAGCGCGCCGAAGTCGAGCTCCGGCGGCTGAGGTCCGGGCGGAGTAGAGGGGGCCGCGGCGAGTAGATGCAGCGGGGCACAGCGAGTGGTCCAGGGGCTCCGGCGACAGGCGCGTGAGGATTCGCGCGCGTGGGGGCAAGCACCGGCGGCCAGCGGTGCAGCGCGTGGTGGTGCGCTGAGCGCAGCGGGCAGGACCACGGCGCGGCCAACGATGGCTACAAGGCGTGGTGAGCACGGTGGTCGGCGAGCAACAATGGAGGGGACCGCGGCAAAAATTACGGGACAGAGGGAGAGACGGGGGAGGGCGAGGCCCTCACCGGCGATGTAGAGACCAAGGGGGGCGGCGAGGCTCGAGGTGGCCTTTGGGGAGGAGGACGGGGACGATGCGCGGCGACGAGGAGGCAGTCCGGCGAAGACGCTTCCGGCGAGGGGCGTTCCAAGCGACGGCGATGGGATCCAAGGGCGACGGTGTCGGGGAGCTGGCCGACGACGGTGCTCGGGGCGACGATGGGGTTCGATCCGGGCGGCGGCGAGGGGCGCAGGGGGGCCGACGCGGTGGCGTCTGGTGGCGGCAGGGACAGGCGACGCCGGCGAGGCGTGTGGCGGCGATGGCAGGGGTCGGGGTGGTTCGGTCCCGATCCGATCTGGATCGGGATGGGGAGCGAGTGGGGGGTTGAGTGGGTGACGGGGTGGTTAGGGTTTCGGGGTCTCACCGGTGGGGGGATAAGGAGAGAGTGGGGGGGCGGCCGGGGCATGGTGGTGGCCCAGTGGGGCCTGTGGTCAGCTGGGCCGACACCCAGGAGGGTCTCTCCTCTATTTTTTTTCTGTTAGTTTTAGGTTTTAGTTTTCTATTTTATTTTTATTTAATTCTTTTCTGTTTTAAATCAGTTTAAATTATTTAGACATTTTCTAAAAATGTGTTTACTTCACCATAATTATCTATGCAATATTTGACACGGTCCGAACATTTTTGTTTTAAAGTTTGAAAACTTTGTTTGTTTGCAGAAAATTCAAGTTTGAATTCGAATCGTTTTCGAACTAATGCGAGATTAGCCACAGTAATGAAGGTGACGTGGCATCATTAGCGAAGGATTACTGTAGCGTAACTATCCGGGCGTCACAGCCCTTCAATGAATTTAGTAAACATGCTTTCAACCTCGGTCATCATTGAGGTTTTCAATGTCTCCAAGGCTACATTGAATTCCTCACGGGAGACCAAGGTTCCCCCATCACCCGTAGACGAGATCAGATTCACACCGGAGTGCTCCTCCACACCATCTATGGTGTTAACCATACTCTTTGGACGGCAAAGTCCTTAGTAAAGATACGAGGCTCTAATACCAATTGAAAGGGTCAATATGGTTGACTAGAGGGGGGGTGAATAGGCAACTAACAATTTTTAGCTTTTCTTTACCAAATTAAACTTTGCATCAAAGTAGGTTGTCTAGAAGTGCAACTAGGTGAGCAAGCTATATGATGCAACAACAACAAGCACACAAGCAACCAAGGGAAGTAACACTAATAAGCTTGCACAAGTAAAGGTACGAGATAACCAAGGGTGGAGCCGGTGAAGACGAGGATGTGTTACCGAAGTTCCTTACTTTTGAGGGGAAGTACGTCTCCGTTGGAGCGGTGTGGAGGCACAATGCTCCCCAAGAAGCCACTAGGGTCACCGTATTCTCCTCACGCCCTCACACAATGCGATATGTAGTGATTCCACTATTGGTGCCCTTGGAGGCGGCGACCGGACCTTTACAAACAAGGTTGGGGCAATCTCCACAACTTAATCGGAGGCTCCCAACAACACCACGAAGCTTCACCACAATGGACTATGGCTCAGTGGTGACCTCAACCGTCTAGGGTGCTCAAACACCCAAGAGTAACAAGATCCTCTAGGGATAGGTGGCAGAATCAAATTTCTCTTGGTGGAAGTGTAGATCGGGGCCTTCTCAACCACTCCCGAGCAAATCAACAAGTTTGATTGGCTAGGGAGAGAGATCGGGCGAAAATGGAGCTCGGAGCATTGATGGAGCTTATGGGAGAAGAGGTAGGTCAACGAGGAAGAAGGGGACCCCCTTTTATACTAAAGGACCCCATCCAACCGTTACCCCCAAAACAGCCCAGCAGAGGGCAGTACTACCACAGGGGGCAGCGGTACTACCGCTGGACCCAGCGGTACTACCGCTCCCCCTTGCGATACTACCGCCCAGCCTGGGAGGGCTTGAAGATAGAGGAGGGACCGTGCCCAGTGCGGTACTGCCGCGGTGGTAGGGCGGTACTACCTCTCTCGAGCGGTATTACCACACCTACTACCGCTGCAAGTGCCGCTCAACCCGACACAAGATGCGCCCCCCTCTAGTCGAGGCGGTAGTGGCCTGGTACCGCAGCGGTACTACCACTGAGGACCCTCAAGCGCTACTATCGCTGGGGCCAAAGACTGCCCATTCAGCAGGGAATCAAACCTCCAACGACGCAGGAAGTCCCAGCGGGTGTGAAACGGAAGTGTGCGTGATGATTCCACCCTAGCCTTACCAAAGCGGACCCCCTCTTGATAGTACGGTGACTCCTACGAAACTAGTCCACCAAACAAGAGACGAAAGAGCTACACCGTCATAAAAACACTCCGAGGGGAAAGAAATCGTCTCGTGCCAAAGGATGAATCGCTGAAATGCTCAAAGCACACGGTTAGTCCGCAAACATGTTGTCATCAATCACCAAAACTACATCGAGAGAGATATGCCTTAACAAAGCAGAAGTGCCATGATTTTAAATTGCGGACAAACTTTGGCATAACCTCGATTACCACAAATATTCATTCCTAAATAAACTCTATCAGTAGGTACCACCAAGGCAATCAAATTTAGTTCTATGGAGTTGAGTTCCTTCCAAAAATCCGAGCCCCTGTGTTTATCTTAAAACTTTTTTTCTCGCTAAATTTTTCTTGGAAATAAAGACTATGCTCCAGATGCATTCAGATAGCGGTCTTTGGGTGAAATATTAGTTGTAGATGCAGTTGAATAACGGTCTAATCACATATCTCATGCCTATACAAGATTGTGCCATGAATAATCATAGTCATAAATATAAATACTGCAATTTAGTCGCCGACCAACTTTAATTTTTTCACCACAACATATTTATTTTGCTTGGAGAGATGCCTCTAGTGATGCTATGGCCCCAAGTCTATTTCCCTTTAATTGCAATTGTTGTTATAATTTACTTTCTTTCATGTACTCCTTTTACTATTTTATCTATTTATCAATTCCTACCATACCATACATACCCTTGTCACTAGCAGGACAAGAAGCTTGACAACTTTCTTGAATCATTGGGGGTAATATTGTTCTGTGTTTGGTGTGCAAGTACATATCATTAGTAGCTGCAGACCAAATTCCTACTGGTTTGACAATAGACCTTGGATCTCAATCGAGTGAAATACTTATTGCTAGGTTAGATCATCCTTAAACTTGGAGGTTACCAACCACTCTTATGAGAGAGCAAGCAGGGATCAACGTGGCAAATCCCGAGAATACTCTCCTAAACCACTAGTACCAAACGAGTCCTAGCGAGAGGGAAGCTCTAATGTTTGAAAAGTCCAGATTGTTTTGATTTATGAAATGGGGTATTTAAGGATCCCCTTGAATAGGACCAATCCTTATTGCATGTTATTTCCATAGGATTCTTCTTTCTTATTTCGACCTTGACTAAATATCACGCTGAATGGGCCGACCACTAGCGCTACCCTTAACACATATGTTTTGTTTATTTCTTAATTCTTTTATTAAAATCAATTTTAAAAATAATACATAAAATTTACTATCATAGCAAAATTATTCATATAGTTCAAAAGATATGGTCATATATTTTAAATGCAATATCACCATATCATTCTAGAACTATCCTCATAGAACCATAACACTATTTTTGTACAATTATATCTACTGAAATGGTCATGTATTTGAAAACAAATGTTTATCATTATCAAAAGAAAAGTTCCAGTATTTGAAAGGAACATCTTGGTAATTTTTAAAGCAATTTTTTATCTAATGGAAAATGAAAGTTTGAAAACTTTCGAGAAAACGTGCGTGCATTTATGGAAAACATATTCATATAGGGTCGTCAAAATAAAAGGAAAATAAGTAAACAAAAATAAGGTAGTAAAAGGGTGAAAAAGAAAAATGGAAAAAAATAATAAACAATAATCAAGATGAAGAAGAAATATTGATTGGGAATGAAAGAAAAAGCAACATAAATAGGGAAAATGATGAAATATTTGGAAAAAAAATTGAAAACACCTGGCTATTAGGTTGGTCCAAGAATAATTTTTTAGATGAATGATCCTGATACTTAAGACAGATGTGTAAATCTATCGATTATGTATTTTCTTACAGTGACTACGATGGGCAAAACCAGCCTGAACATTTTCATTATTTTTAAAAGATAGAAGGATACAACACAATGACTACAACATTTAGCATTCGACACACACAATAAAGAGGATGCAAAAATTGGGAGAAACCAAAAATGATCTACGACAAGAAGTCGCCACCAAGAAGTTAGAACCCATCACCACTAGATGGACCAAGAAGAGGAGGGGCTAGCATTGTTGGATTAGTCGAAAGGAAATTCGGCACTAAGATGACGCAGAGAAGAAGTCGTTTGCTTGTCTTGCGATCACATTGAACCTTGAAGAGCTAGGAGAGTCGCATCCATTGTCGAAGGGCTTCCCATGGCCTATTCATGCCGTGAAAAAAAATTCTCAAACTATGTTGAAGGGCCATGATCCACTGAGACAACCCCTACACCGCCTCTAGGAAACCATGGGCCACCATCGCAGATAGAGAGAGAGAACAAGATCACTATGCAAGGCAATGAAGGGGCAAGTGTTTTTGAAGGGAACAATAATCTGAGACATCATCGCCACCACAAACACCCAAGAGAGAGCCCGGCCAACATCTCCAAGATGAACAAAGCAATGAATGTTGTCATAGATATCACTTCCACCACCACCGCCACCAGACACCCCAACAAACCATCCACGCTCCAACCGAGCCACCAAGCAACCAACAACGAATCCATGTCTCCAATACAACGCCCCAAGAGGGAAAAGATGTCGAAGGACCCACCATGGTCAGATCCAGAGATTGATATGAGGCTTTCACCCAAAGCACACCACAAAACATGCTATGAAGGTTCACAATGACACCTTCAAGAAGGGAAGTGGCACCCGAAGGCGTCACCATTATCGTTACTGACTAGGTCCTTAGAGGCTTTTTCCTGAAGCATTCGCATTCAAGACCTCCTCGAAGAATGCTAATCGCCGAGTCTAGCAAGAACATGAGTGTGAGACCTCACCACTGCCCTTCAAAGCATGTTAAGCATCCTAACCAGATCCAAAAGACTACCTCCTACGGACGCATCCTCTCACCTCTTGAACTACCGCCAATGGAGGATGATCGATCCATGAAGTCGAACCAATAGCTCCACAACCTCCACCGGCGCCAACCCCTAGGTGTAACATCGCCAAGAAGAATGCATGAGAGGAGCACCATCGAGAGACAGCCCAGATCCGTGCTCCATGCAGCCATCGACCGGTGCAGAATCGAACCACCTCCAGCAATCACATCTCTTGTCCCCTCCACCAAACCCATTCCCACTAGCTGCAACCACCACCATCAAACCCGCCCTCACCACCTAGTTGCACACCTAGGTAGCCACTGATTGAGCGGATCCACCTTCTGCTACGGGCATTAGATCTGGGTGCCAGAACCCAGCTGACTGATGCGCGGACCAAGCAAAGAATAGGAGCATCTCCAAGTTCCATAGCCCTGCCACCCGCCAGTGACAACCGCACGCCCGTTCCCGCCGCCAGCGACCCGTGCCACCTAACGAGGCCCCGCATCCGGCTGAGAAGAGGGCCCCGCACCATCGGACTCCCACACCCGAGGCCAACAAAAAGGTCCCGCCCACCATCACTGCGCGCGCTTAGGACACCAATACCCTACGACAATGGCGAGGGGAGGAGTGAAGGAGTGGAGTGGCGACAGCTAGGGTTTGCTCATGGGCCACCGCAAGAGCGATATAGGGACAATCAAGTTTGTCAAAACCTGCCGCGCCCAAGGCCAACACAGCGGCTAACATTATGTTGCGATAGTTTGAACCAATGAACTTTAAATATGCTCTCCCTTAGAAACATCCTTGATATTTCAGGGTGTATAATGATAAATAAGAAACAAAAAGGAACTAGATTTTGTGGAGAGATTTTGCAGAGATGGATGAACAATCTTGTCGTTTATTCCTCTCTTGTTTATGAGAAAACTTTCATGGCTAGCTTTATTAATATCAATAACACTTACATCTTCCACTAAAAACCTAGCAATAAAATCAAGGGGCGAATCAAACCATAAGGAAGGAGGATTATCACGCCCTTCCTGAGCTAGCACATGTGCTACCATATTAGACTCTCCATTACAATGTTAAATAAGAACCTTCCCCAAGTGTTTTAAAGCCCTTCAACAATTATAAAGAATCAGAGCAACCACCATCAAATGTCCACGACTTAAGTTAAGTGCTTCCCCAACAACTATGTTATCCATCTTTATAATTATGTTGTTGCACCGCATACATTGTGTAAGCTCCAACCCTTCCAATAATGTTGATGGTTCCATCAAGACAACATGCACAACATGTTCTACTTTTGTTGTCGAGGCTCCAATCAACATACCTCCATGACCTCGGACAACGTACTACACCACAATAGCCTAAGTGATCCTCTTCTGAGAATGAGGCATTCAAAGCATGTTGTCCCGCCAAGGGTTTATTCTAGCGATTCAGACTAGTAGTAGACGCTGGTTTCCTAGCCACACGATCGAAGTTTAATGCAATGACTTGAATTGCATGAGCAGTAGGCAAAGGAGACTGCACACCCTCCTCTTTAGTGACTAGCCTACACTGCCACCATACATACCAACATGTAACAACAAAACACTATGCAAATTCAATCGACTCCATATAAGTGTACTGATGGGCAACATCACATAGCATAAACTCAAGCACATGTACCCATATCTACTAGCACACATGTACTACCCAAGAATGTAGCCGGGTTTTTATGCTCAATTTTTCCATTATCTCCTGAGAGCGGCTAGCTAGAACTAAGTAGTGCCGTAAATGACTGCTATAAGTATCAAGCGAATTCAAGAATACTAATTAGTTTCTCTTGCAACAGTTGAATGAAGCCGGAGCGCAGCCATAATAGAATTAGGTTATATGTAGGTGCAACCTCGACGCCTTTAGTTGTGAATCCACTGTGATGTCTCCTTTCCTTTCGGCGCAAGTCTTCTTGACAGAAAATCATGGAACGGAGTTTTGGAGATAACCGAAAGATGATAGTAACAACTCAGCGCTATCAAAAGGTCCAATGGTCATAATATGCTAAATCTCATTAGCTAATGTAGTGGATTTAAAATCAATTCTTGCATTCCCATTTCAAATTAGACTTGACCAACCATTTCAAGTTAATCTTGAAGAAGATGGTACTTGTTCCTCTAATTTCATATAAATAAATAAATTATCCGACCCTCGGATGACTTCAAATTATAAAGTAAGCACTAGTAAGTTGGTACTACTAAGTAGTACCGCATGTAGGTAGTAGTAATTAAGTAAGGCAAAAATAGTTCCTTCAATGAACTACATTGCTAGTGTCAATCTACTGTGGTAAGGTGATGCAAACATTGGCAAAGTAATATTGTCTACTTTGCAACTTTGGAAAGTGGAAACTAAAGTTGGCCCGACTTCTATGATTCATCACCTTACGGTATGGTATATAGCCTTCCTTAAAAGAGGCAAGGTCCTCACACATTAAATTTCGGTTTGAAGGATATCCTATTTGACTTTTTATACCATACTTGGGCATCTTATATGATTTCATCTTATCTAAGAGCTCTCCAAACTTTCTCTTGCTCACTCACATTTTAAAAAAAGCATGATTAATATATTCTGCTTCCACTTTGCACACTTGGTAGTGGTCCTCAGTAATACATATATGATAGTTTGCATGGATGGATATGCATAGAATAACATTATGAAAACAACACCATAAGAAAATTTTAGCTTTACCTGGCAGTTTTAGGCTCCATAATATTTTTTCATACCGGATGAGGAGATGACCCGCCATGACCAACAGAATGTGTACTACTATTCAAATAACAGTCTCCCCCTTGCCTATAATAGCCTGATCTAACGGTGAATACACCGTTTTAGTTAGGTGCCATGCAACATAGTCCCCAGTCTCATGTTCATGGATGGGAAGTTGAAGCATGCGCTCCGCATCAACATGCCAAAAAAATCTCCCGGTTCACTTTCTCATCCCACTCTCCAGACACTAACACAAGCCCTACAACTTTTATCAAAATCCTGTTATCGTGAACTGTCGTAATTTTTCTAGAAGAGCTATTAGGGATCCTGTAGTCATCCCGTATGTTTATATTCGATCCATTTCCCACTCGCCAAACATATACCTTCTTTTTAAAGTATGTATTCATGCCCAGATACTCTTCCCACACATACGGCGAACCCTTCTTCAATTCACAGCTTAGTATGTCATCTAAAGGATACTATTTTGATCGCAACACTCTAGCACATAAAGATTCATAGTTATCAATCAACCGCCAACACTATATTTAGCTAACATCGCCAATTGAAACTATGAATACCACAGAATCCCACGCCACCTCTAACTTTGGAACACACAACCTCCTCTTGAGGGATCAAGCTACCCTGCCACCATATGTACTAGCAACAAAACTCTTGAAATTCAATATGTTTCGTATAAATGTACTGATGCGCAACATCACATAGCAGACAATGAAGCACATGTGCCCCATATCCATCAACACGCATAGCATCTTCTATGATTTCATGTATCCGAGATCTCTCCAAACTTCTCTTGCTCGCACAAATTTGAACAATGCCTGACCAATACATTCTGCTCCCACTTTGCACACTGAACACTGGCCAGTAGTAGATATATTGCTGTTTGCAAGGGTGCACATGCATGGGATAAGACTATGCAAACAATGCCATAAGAAAAATTTAACTTTACCTCACAATTTTAGGCTCCACAACATTTTCCATACCAGATGAGGCGATGATCCGCTATGCCCAACAATTTTTGTGATGCTATTCGTATAACAGTCTTCCCATTGCTTATAGTAGGATGATCCAACGGTGAATACACCATTTTTAGTTAAGTGCCATGCAACATACTACCCATGTCCGGGTTTATTACTCCCATTTGAATTTTGGGTCAGACCATATATTTGACTAGCATATATTTATATGTAACAAAAATAATATCATTGGAAACTTATTTCAAATACAAATCTACCTATATAATTTTTATGGTATATAACTTATATTTTGCTAATCAAATCTAAGGTCAAAATTCATCACAAAATATGAAGGGGACTAATAAACCCAGACGAGGGTAGTAGTCCTCACTCTTCTATTGATGAATGGAAATTTGGAGCATGCACTCCACACTAATATGGCAAAAATTCTCCTAGATCAAGTTCTCATCCCACTCACCACAAATATTGGTAACTCCTTCAATTGTGTGCTCTGTAATTCTGGAACTGAGGGTACCATTGATCATCTTAATTTTTCTTGCCTTTTCAGTGTTGGGGGTTGGGCCAACGTTGGCACTCATTGGAATCCGAGTCTGTTTCAGATTGAGGCTATCCAATCTGCCAAGCTGGTTTTCACTGGAGAGCTCTTCTTTGATAATATTGGTATTGTTGCCTGGAATATTTGGAAGGTATATTCACGCACATAAATCCAACAACTAGAGTTTGGCAGGAAAGGATTAAAGCTGGTCTTGTTTGGCTTAAATATAGAGTTGATCCCCATCTTTGGGAATATATCACCCTGCTTGCTTCATCTTTGTGAGAGTCCCTCTCCATCTTGGCCCCCTGACCTGTTGTAGTAGTTACTTTTGCTCTTATATTGTTGTCTTTAATTTCTTCTTATCCTTGAGGGCTCCCCTCTTGGATTGTACAAATGTAAAGAAAACTCTTTTGTTTAATGTAACACAATAGGAATCTTTCTTACTATTTCTAGCTTAAAAAAAACCAACACACACAGGGTCCATAAGTTCATTCACTTTTGTGAAAACTCGGTTACCTTTATATGTCACAATTTTTCTAGAAGAGCTATTAGGGATCCAACAGTCATCCCATATGTTTATTTCAATCCATTTTTCACTCGCCAAATACACTCTTTTTTCAAGGTTTGAATTCCGTCCCAGATAATCTACCACACATAAGAGTTACGACGTACCTCTCTTCAATTCACAACTTACTATGTCGGGTGAAGAACAATATTTTGACCGCAACACTCTACTAGCACATAAAGATCCATTGTTTGTTATCAACAAGCCTCCAACGCTGTTTAACAAATATCGCCAAATTGAAATCATAAATACTATCACCGAATCTCACACAACCTCTACCTGTTGGAACACAAATCTTGCCGTTCATTCGAGCAAAAAGGGCAGAGAAACCTTGAGGAGCTGAGGCACAAAGCTTGACTCGGATGTGACGATATGACATGACCCTCCCCGCGGCACGTGCGGTTGACCCACGAAAGTACTGCCCCGCTCTCCATCCAACGCCATACCCACCCACCTCGCTTACATCGGAGCCCACGCCCCGAGCCCAACACCGTCGCCCCACCGGTCAGTTATATAAACCAGCCCCTCAGGGCAGCGCGGCGGGTAGGGTTAGCATTTGCGCGTGGGCGCCTCCAAAGAACCACTTGTAGTTCTTCTCCGCAGCCAAAATCAATGATTTGGGGAAACACCGGGAGCGGCCGCCGCAAAACAGCACCCGTTCTTCCCACCGTCTAATCCCCCAATTCTTCCTCGCAGCAAGCTGCTCGATCTCGCCGATTCCAGGTTAGTGTCCCCGCGCATCGCCCCCCTAATTCGTTCCATTTCGCCTCGAATTGTTTACCCCGCTCGTTTCGTTCTGAAATTCGCGAAATTCGAGCTCGTTCGATCACGATTAGGGATTCCCCATTTGGGCTTCCGCGCAGATTCGCCGCGCCCGTCTGATTCCCGGATCGGGAAGCAATCCTCGAGCGAGGTGGCCTGAATTTCTTTTAACTTCGTTGTCTGATTTCGCAGGCGGGCTCTTCCGACCTCGTGTGATTATTGCCGTTTGTCGAGGGTTAGCCGGCGATTAGCGAAGGCGCTGGGTGTTCGTCGGTCGTCTAGGGTTTGCTCTCCGTGAAGCTGTTTGATTGGGTTTCGGGGGTCGCCTGCATTTCTGTTGATTGGGTTTGGAGGTGGTGAGCCAAGATGCAGACTCGTCAGAAATTCGCTCGTGTGGACACCCAGGAGCTGAAATCCCGGATCGCCAAGAAGCTGGGCCATCAGCGGGCCGAGCACTACTTCAACAGCCTCAAGAAATTCCTGAGCTTTAAGCTCAACAAGGATGAGTTTGACAAGATTTGCTTGAGTGTGTTGGGCAAGGAAAATATCAAGCTTCATAATTTCCTCATTCGGTCAATCCTCAGCAATGCTTCCTTGTCCCTTGGACCGCCTAGTAAGCAGACGGTGACCGGTAACTCACAGACTAGCATGGTGTCCAATGGGCCACTGGGCAATGGCGCTCTGCCGGCGAAGATGGGGCGGTCTATCACTAGCAGGGATAGGAAGTTCGCTGATAGGCCAAGCCCCCTTGGTCCCCATGGGAAGGCGCCTCATGGTCATGGAGGCGAAGTGAGCAACTCCTGCGACATACCGAGATCTAGGGAGCAACAGAGTACCCTGGAGTTTGTTTCATCAGGGAGCAAGGTTCTGTTGGAAGTTGTCTCTGTAGAAGATGGGGAGGAGGTTGAGCAAGTGCGCAGTAGCCCAGTGTGTGTTCAAAGTCGGAGCCCCATCAGAGCTCCGTTGGGGATTCCGTTGGGGATTCCAAAGGCTCACACTCCTCAGCCTTCTACCTCTTACAGTTATGAAACATGCTCTAATAATGAGGAGTTGCCAGATACTCGGTCATTGTGGAATGTACTTCAGCACAGATTGCAAGCACAAGGCCTGAATGTATCCTTGGAGTTTGCTCATGTACTGAATTCTGGGTTGAACTCACATTTAACTCGCTTGCTCAAGTCTTCTTTGGATGTCGCTAAAGCAAGAGGAAATGGAACAAGGATACCTCAAGCAAATGGAAGAGCAGGTCCTTCATGGAATGGTGGACAGAACCATGGCTTTCCTCCAGAATCAGGCCAGTTCTACCAAGCTTCGTTACAAGATGTTAAGGTAGCAGTGGAGTCCAACCGTCAGTTATTGAGTTGTGACCATTCCAAGCAGCATGAGAAGCTTAGCTTTCGTCTTATGGACCAGTGAAAGTCACAAATGCAATTTTGTTGTCTGTTAGCAAATACTATCTTGACCGTATACCCTGTCTGTTATGTTTCTGCCGGCCCTGCCGCGAAACTACAGTTAGATTAAGCTGAGATGAATGAACTTGGAATAGTAGGATCAAGTTATACATCCATGATTCTTGGACTTTGTATGTGTAAGTGAACTTTAATAACAAGTGCCTTCGCACACATAGAAAAGATCTGTCATTGTGTCTTTGCTTCATTTAAATGTTAATGTTAGCTTGTACTGGCTGAAACAAGTAGCTAATGCATCAATGACTGTTTGCAATATTGTGTTATGTTCCTGAACCTGAACTTTCCTGTTGCCTGCATTCAGATTTGAAATATCGAATGAGTGGTTTAGCCTGGTAACCAAATGCCATGTGAAAATGCTATTAGACTAGGGTTGTTCTCCATGCTTGCGTGCTACAGGATATATATATCAGTTTGACTGTTCTGAGCCTTAATTTGCGTGCTAATAAGGATACCTTGCTACTTGTTGTATGATTGTATCCCAATGTCTTCAGCAAGAGGTGTAGTTCGAATGTTAAGCTTGAACTCGACAAACTTGTTACCTAGAGCGAGCGAAAATCCTGTCTTTAAGCTCGTAAGTTATTAGCTCCTTAAACTCACCATGCTTGTTAAGAAATTTGTAAGCGATATGGAACAAAAGAAGGGACAGCAGCAAGACAATACGAATATAATTATGCGCAAATATATTTGGTAGACATTCATTCATGTTTCAACCAACATCAGCCTTTAACACGGGAGTTCAAACATCAAATTTCACACAGCAAACATCCAACATCTGATATAGTCATCTCAAAACGAAAAATCTGTCTGATATGGTGTATGATGCAATGCTGGGCTGGACTTAGATTGGATTGGAATTAATGTGTTGTGGGCTAGCCTGTGGACTGTAGCAGAAACTCTCGAAGCTTATCGAGTCCCAAGGAGTAACTCGTTAGCTCGCTTGTTAGTCACACTTAACGAGGAAAATCTGGAGCTCGCGAGTTCAAGTTAAATGGGCTGAGCTCTTCACAGCTCGACTAGCTGACAAGTTTTGAGTTTTAATTCCAGGCATAGCTAGGTGTGGTGTTAATATCTCACCATGATGGTTTCCAGAGAGAGGAAAACTAGCCAGATGGTTTCCACAGAGATCAAAAGAGCACTTTCGCTTTGCATGCTCATTTTGACGCTTCTCATCCATTTTCAACATTTGTCACTAAGGTACACATATGTGGAAGTTCAGTGACTCCCCGATGCAATTTATTAAATGAGTTATGGGGAAACATGTTACTCATATCTTCTGCTCCAGGTTAGCTGCTTTCCATTATTTTTTGTTTTTTCATTTATGCTCAAACTACTTTTGCTTTGTCTAGGGTACATGAACTACTTTGTTGATTGATCTATAACAATACCATTGATACTAGATTACCTTGTTCATCAGTTGTTTCACCCCTGCATCATCTCAACACGAAAAGGCTATACGAGTGAGTTATATAAATTATGCAATTTTAAAACAAAATATCAACGCTTTTTGTTGATGCTATGACCTTAATGATTGGGCCCGACATCCATAACAAAAACCTTTGTCATGCCTTCACAGGTTGGACCCGGCAACATCGGAGGGCGTAGCTCCTCCTTGAAGGCCTTGCCGTAAAAGAAAAGAAAGGAAATGGCGACTTACCTGTATGTTTCTTTTCTCATATTTGTCATGGTTATGCCATTATTTTCTACATCATGTACTCTGCTTGTAAGTAGATGCGTTGGTCTCATTGTGTTGTACCTTTCTCAATATAACTAGCATGGTGGCGGCGGAAGTACTTCGTATTTATTATTATATTTGTGCATGTTTTTTTCTTTCCATAACCCTCTCGTTGCAAATTACACGTGTTTTAGACATGGATACATCCATAAAAGGTTAGCTGCTTTACTGTAGTTCTTTTTTTACCAATTATGCTCAAACTGATTTTCCTTTTTTAGGGTACACGAACTACTTTTGGTGATTAATCTAAAAAACTACTTTACTGTTGTTGTTCTTTGACTGTTTCAACAGAATATATGAGTGAGTCCTACAAATCATACAAAAGAAAATATCAAGTCTTTCTGCTGATTCTCTGGTCTTAATTGGTTTGATCCGGCATCCAGAATGAAAATTAATGTCTTGACCTTCACGGATTGTAATCGACAATGTCGGAGCATTAGCATATCTCCTTCAAGACCTTGCCCCAAACGACCTAGTCATAGGTGTTTTTTGTTGTATATTTGTCATGTTTCTTTCATTGTTGTTGTCTATCTCGTAGACCATTCTTGTATGTAGAAATTTTGGTCTCATTCGCTGTATCACTTTTAATAGAACTAGCATGGTGGCGCTCGTATTGGGGCATCATCTTTAATGTCTCTATAAAGATAATATATAAATTAATGACCAACAAACTCTCAAACCTTCCATTCTAGTAATCAACACTTACTTTTTACTCCTCCTTCGATACTCATGTCAGTGCCTAATAAGTCATTTTTTCATATCACTCCTAAGAAACTATGTACATTTACTTATATAGTAATTGTCCATAAAGCATAAGATGGTAAGTGAAGCTATACTTTTTTTATTGGGTTCCAATGGTGTATCTATCCATCGCATTTGATCAGTATTCCTTTGTGCTATGCATTAGAGTAGTATCAGTGTATATACTATATAGTGATGACTAAGATATTTAATGTGTAACATTTTGTTTATAGTTGACTAAGAGTAACTCTAGCAGAGTTGCCACATTGGCAGCCACCATAACACGCCCTCCGTAATATTATGGAGGCCGCCGAGGCATAGCGCAGACTTAGAGTGCCCCACCACGTCGATGGAGAATGATATGCACGGGGTACATGCATATGTGATGAATCAGTTCATCCTCCTACGCAACCTTCAGCATGCCACAACGATCTCACTCCTCTTCGGCGATGAGGGTGACCTCACCATGCGCTTCTTCATCCTCCGAGAGTGGCACCCAGTCCGGCCGTGGGGTAATTGACATGGTGTGAACAGGGAGGGATGTGGAGGCTGGGGGCAGCGGGAATATGAGCCAGCACAGTGAGGCGATGACCTTTTTATAGCCATGGGCAGCGGGAAAACGTGGCAGCTGGTGGGAAAAAGGGGCGAAAACGTGACGGGTGGAGGGAAAACATGGCGGGTGAGGCGCGCGGGTAGTTGGCACGTGATGGCACCATTAATTTGCCCGCTTCCCTGTGATATGGGTGTATGTCCGTTTGCGCCATTGACAGAGAGAGAAGAATCAAAGATACGGTCCAAAATGGAAGCACCAGTAGCATAGAAGAAAGGGCCTAGATGCCATGTACAACACTGTCGTGGCAGCTCCAATGCCCTCAACAGAAAGACAAACAAAGAACTAGCCAACTACTCGCTACATGATCACCCATTTACAAACCCAAGTGACCGGACTAGGCATGCCACTCTCCAGTCCACCCCCTCTCCCTTAATTTTGCACAACACCGTCAATGCCGTCATGAAAGGATCTAATTGGTTATCTAGAGGGGTGGGGGTCAATAGGCGACTACAAATTTTAAATTAATTGTCAATCTTAGGGTAATGCTAATAAAGTAGGTTTTCTAGATATACAACTAGTTAAGAACAACTTATATGACTAGCAAGCAAGCAACAAGATATGCTAGGCAACAAACTAAATAGCAAGCCAACAAGCCTACATGGCAAATAAGGTGTGGGAAAGGATTAACCACAAGTGAGTCGAGAAAACGGATTTTATCCCAAAGTTCATACTCTTTGGGGAGTGCTAATTTCCATTGGAGAGGTGCCGAAGCCAAGGCTCTAGAGCGCCACCAAGTGCCTCACCTTATTCTTCCTTCGAGTCATCCTCAACGGATGAGGCTCGAATCACTCGGGGTTCGCTTTGGCACCATAGCTTTCCTTCAGAATCAGGCAAGGGGAAATGGAAGGAGGATACATCAAGCAAATGGAAGAGCAGGTCCTTCATGGAATGGTGGACAGAGCCATAGCTTTCCTTCAGAATCAGGCCAGTCCTACCAAGCTTCGTTATAAGATGTTCAGGTAGCAGTGGTCCAACAATCAGTTTTTTTGGCAAACAACAGTCAGTTATTAGGCTGTGATTATCCCAAGCAGCATGAGAAGATTACCTTTCGTCTTATGGAACAGTGAATGCCACAAATGCAATTTTGTTGTCTATTAGCAAATACTATCTTGACCCTATAGTCTGTCTGTTATGTTTCTGTTGGTTGTGCAAGGAAACTACAGTTAGATTAAGCTGAGATGAATGAACTTTTTTTAGAGAAAAGGCATACATCCGACTTTATAAATAAAGCCACCATGCAGAGTAACAGCAGAACATCCATGATTCTTGGACTGTATGTCTAAGTGAACTTTAATAGCAAGTGTCTTTACACACATGGAAAAGATCTGTCATTGTGTGTTTGCTTCATTTAAATGTTAATTTTAGCTTGTACTCACTGTTTCAAATAGCCCGCTATAGCACGCTATAGCGTTTACAGAAGGTCTTGCGCTAAGAGACTTTGGTCCAAACAAATGAACAAACATTTTAAATAGCGCGCTATAGCTCCGCTATAGCACGCTATAGCATTTGAAAGAGGTCCGGCGCTAAGATGCTTAGCGCGCTATTTAAAACTTTGCTTGTACTGCTGGACTTTTGATTGCTCCCACGGTTGAGCAACTCGTATTATTATGCCTGCAGTCACGCCATTGTTGTTTCAGTATTATAACTTTAGTATCTGGGCTAGTGTTCTGCTAGTGGTCGAATTTAAACATTCATTTACTTCAATGCTTGATCTTGCCACACTTATAGGCTATAACCTACAGTACACAATAATTTATTCCTGCAGTCATACTGACAATCAATTCGTAAGTACTCCCTCTCTAACAAAATGTAGACATTTTTAACAATTGTATGTGAAACAAAAACGTCCTATATTTTGTTATAGAGGTGGAGTAATAGTTTCAATGAATTTTGTTAAGCCCCTGCTGATTTGAATCTTGATGTGTAATATTGCTGTTGCAGTTTCTCCTTTCTATCATCTTCTATAGTGTACGATGCAGTGCTGGGCTGGACTTCGATTATATTCGAATTAATGTCTTGTGGGCTAACCTGCGGTAGAAAATTTTCCGAGCTTATTGAGTCTCGAGGTCTAACTCGTAAGCTCGCTTGTTAGTTACACTTAACGAGTAAAATCCAGAGCTCCCGAGTTCAAGCTAAATGAACCAAGCTCTTCACAACTTGAGTAGCTCGCAAGTTTTGAGTTTTAATTCTAGGCCTAGTTAGGTGTGGTGTTAAGAGAGGAAAACTAGCCACGTGCGTTGTGAATTGTGACCTTTGCGTGCTCATTTTGACGCTTCTGATTTATTTTCAACATGTGTGACTAAAGTACACATATGTGGCAAGTTTAGTGACCATCGATGCAATTTATTATATGAGTTATGTGGAAACAAAGGGAATCCTTTATCTTTTTCTAGGATGATGAAGTTGTTATTTTGTGAAAGATGTTACATATATTGTGCTCCGGGTTTTGTCTTTTCATTTATGCTCGAACTAATTTTGCTTTTTTAGGGCACATGAACTACTTTGTTGATGAATCTATAAAACTACTATTGACGGCGCGAGTGTTCTAGATTACCTTGTTCGCCACTTGTTTCTCCCCTGCACAACAACAACAACAACAACAATAACAACAACAACAACAACAATAAAGCCTTTAGTCCATTTAGGGTAGGCTAGAGATGAAACCCATAAGATCTCGCAACCAACTCATGGTTCTGGCGTATGGATGGCAAGCTTCCATGCAACTAGTCCTCTGGTGATACTCCACTCCTTCAGATCTCTCTTTACGGACTTCTCACATGTCAAGTTCGGTCTACTCCGACCTCTCTTGACATTATCAGCACGCTCTAGCCATCCGCTATGCACTGGTGCTTCTAGAGGCCTGCATTGAATATGCCCAAACCATCTCAGACGATGTTGGGCAAGCTTCTCTTCAATCGGTGCTACTCCAACTCTATCTCGTATATCATCATTTCAGAGTCTATCCTTTCTTGTGTGGCCAAACATCCACCTCAACATGCACATCTTCACCACATCTAACTGTTGAACATGTCACCTTTTAGTCGGCCAACACCCAGCAACATACAACATTGCGGGTCGAACCACCATCCTATAGAACTTGCCTTTAAGCTTTTGCGGCACTCTCTTGTCATAAAGAATGCCAGAAGCTTGGCGCCACTTCATCCATCCGGCTTTGATTCGATGGTTCACGTCTTCATCGATATCCTCATCCTTCTACAACATTGACCCCAAATATCGAAAGGTGTCCTTCTGAGGCACCACCTGTCCATCAAGGCTAACCTCCTCCTCTTCCACATGCCCAGTAGTACTAAAACCGCACCTCATGTACTCGGTTTTAGTTCTACTAAGTCCAAAACCTTTCGATTCAAGGTTTGTCTCATAGCTCTAACTTCCTATTGACCCACGTCCGACTATCATCGACTAGCACCACATCATCCACAAAGAGCATACACCATGGGATATCTCCTTGTATATCCCTCGTGGCCTCATCCATCACTGTCGGAGTAAATGACCACGGATAGCCTCATCAGCTCCCATTGGTATTTCAAGACATCGGGGCCGACTGCACCCCTCACACCTCTCGGACGAACGACTGCTTCCTTGGGCCGGCTGGACCAAGCGACCGGCTGCTAGAAGGCGGCAGGATACCGGAAGGCGGCTATGAGGTGGCTGGCTTCTAGCGGGCGGCCCCTCATGCCCTTAAAGTTTGCACCTACATAACTACGACAGGACGGGGCGTGGTCACAGTGCAACCTGCCACCCTCGAATCCCAGGCTGAGCGTGGGTACAGTACGAGCGTACCTGGAGGACGCCCGCCATCCGGCGGGATACTGTAGCCATGCTGCCCATGGCATCACCTACCACCTAGGGAGCTATGCTCCCACGATGACCTGTCGGTACGGCCCGCGGGCGGCGGGCCCTACCTGACAACGAGCTCCAGAAGGCGGCAAGTCTCCAGAAGGCGGTGACGGGGGCGGGCCGACTCCCACCAGGCGGCTCCCCCACCTCAAAGTCTGTGTGCCATTAACCAGAGGAAACGAGGAATGGATACAGAGAACGCCCACCAGGCGGTGGTACTGTAGCCATGCTTCCCCTGACAAAGCATCTATCATCAGTAGCGAGGCTACAATGGGGAGTGATCAACCAGACCCACAAGCGACGGGCACGGCCTGTCAGCTGAGTACACGACAGCCGGCGGGACTCACCAGGCGGCGGGCCCCAGCAGCCGGCGGAGAAGCTGGCGTTTAGAGAGACTGACGGTCAGGTCCCACACCTTACCATTGTACCCCTAGGGGGTAGGCCTATATAAACCCCCCCAGGTTACCCATGCAAAGGGTTTAGAACCTTAGCACACACACATACATATAGAGAGGGGAAGAAAGGCTAGCCTCGCTCATCTTCCTCCTCTAGCCAAATAGCTCAAGGAGCAATGTTGTAGCTACCCTGCTGAAATAGTGATCATGCGGAGACCCCGCAAAACAGGACTAGGGGTGGTATCTCCTAAGAGAGCCCCGAACCTGGGTAAGATTCACCGGCTTAGGCGTTCTCGCTCACTCCCTCCTCTAGAGCCCGGCGACGTACTCTTGGCCCTCTCCATGATAAGCCACCCCTTGGCATATGTCGCACCACAATCCCGACATTTGGCCCCCACCATGGGGCTAGGTGCACCGTCGTCCGAAAACACGTTCTGGACGGGAACCCTTTTCCTTCCCAGCAAACGCAGCCAGCCCGGCACCGGATGGCGTCTGCGTCAACACGCTGCGCGGCGCAAAAGCCACTTGCGCCGCGAGCACTCATGCTGACCTCATCGGCGAGATCCGTGTCTCTGATGAGCCGGCACCCGACGAGGGAGCAGTCCGCTCTGAAAGCTGCTTCGTCGACCTCCTTGGCAAGATCGACATCGCCAACGAGCCTGCCTTCGACAAAGAGTCAGTCAGCTCCACCGACCCGATGCTTGTCGACTTCGACGTAGCATCCCCCGATTCCTTCCCCGCCAACGTGGTGATCATCGATGACCCGCTCCGTCCTGCGATCAGCGACGCTAGGGCCAGCACCGTCACGGAGGTGCTGGTCATCAGTCACGATGGAGCTTCTGGCGGAGCCGGCCAGGACCCGCTGCGGGCGGTAATGGGGGACCTGTCTGCGCCCATCGCGGCAGACGCTAACGGCGAGACGCTGGAGGCCTGCCACGTCACACTCGTCGAGAGCGCCAAAAAGTTGGCCACCATGAGACGTCTCACTGAGGCCTACCAGCGGGAGATGGACCGCGCTGTATGCAGCACGCCGGCTGCTAGCAAGCCCAGCCGGATGGGCACCGTTCGGCAGCGGAGCACGACCATCGCCAGCATGTTGGGGGTGGACCGCCCTGTCTATGCCACGCCTTTGGAGAATCTGCGTGCTGCCCAGGCGGCAGCAGATGAACTGGATCGCCTAGGGGGTGATGAGCGACGCTGCATGACGGAGCGCGTCCAACAGCTCCTTGACGCGACTGCCATGCAGCAAGAAGCCAGTCGCCGCGTGGTGGAACCCGGCCCGCATGCCGAGAACCTCCCCTCCCGCCGAGAACATGGCACGACCTCCCGGACGCCGACAGGCGGCGCCCGCGACCGAAGAGACCCAGTGCCGGCTGCTAGCCGCAACCGGATGCGCATCACCATCGAGCGCGACCAGGACGGTCGCCATCGAGCAGTCGAGCAGCGGGGTGATCATCCGCTTCCCCCATGCTGGGAGTGGCGCGTCTCCTCGCCGGCTGTTGATCACCCAACTCTCGGCGACCGGCTAGGCCGTCGTGAGGGAATCGGAGAAAACGACTCCCGCCACCGGATCGATCGCCTGGCTCGATCCCTTGCACTTGAAGAAGAAGATCCGATCAGCCTGCCTTGTTTCGGCCCCCGCATTCGCGAAGAGCCCTTCCCCAAAGGGTTCTCGCTCCCTCGAGGCACTCTCAAGTACAACGGCTCCATGAAGCCGGAAGATTGGCTGGTTGACTACTCCACCACCGTCAGCATAGCAAACAACAACAAGCGCTTGCCGTGAAGTATGTTCCCCTCATGCTCCAGGGCACAACCCAGACATGGTTGAACAGCCTCAAGCCCTACAGCGTCAATAGCTGGGTGGACTTCACCGAAGTCTTCATCTGCAACTTCACTAGCACCTACAAGCGGCCACCCAAGCCTCGCCAGATCTCCCTGTGCGTCCAAGGCCCCGCCGAGTCCACCCACGACTACTTAACGCGGTGGACCGAACTGCGCAACTCCTGCGAGGGGGTGCATGAGGTGCAAGCCATAGAATACTTCACTGCCGGGTGCCGAGAGGGCGCCCTACTCAAACATCGACTCCTCTGCGATGAGCCGGCTACACTCGACGAACTGCTAATATAGCATACAAGTACGCCACTGCCGACTCCTCCATGAAGTCGGAACTCCGAGTGGATGCATCTGGGAAAGTGCTCCCTCCAGCTGCTCAGACGCTGGCTGGTGATAACAGTCGGCGACAGCAGCAGAATGACAACAAGCGCAAGGCCCCGCAGCCAGCTTCTACCAGCCGGCAAGTGGGGCCACTAGAAGATCAACAGCCAGAGGGACAGCCTGGCCCCAAGCGTCAGAAGGGCGGCAAGCCTGCTTGGCTGCCCGCCTTCTCCTATGAGCAAACCCTCGATGGTCCCTGCAAGTTCCATAGTGGCGCGAATACATCCAACCACACCACCCGGAAATGCCACTGGCTCACCGGAATCGCCAAAGGCGAAGGACTGCTGAGAGAGTCCTGGATTAAGGGGTCCTCGGGCATCCGGCCTGTTATCCATGGGCCGCACTGATGGGTTGTGAAGACATGAAGGCCGAAGACTGTACCTGTGTCCGGATTGGACTCTCCTTGGCGTGGAAGGCAAGCTTGGCGACCGACTATGAAGATTCCTTCTTATGTAACCGACTCTATGTAACCATAGACCCCCCTCCGGTATCTATATAAACCGGAGGGGTTAGTCCGGAAAGGGGATATTCATTACCATAGTCATACAGGCTAGGCTTATAGGGTTTAGCCATTACGATCTCGTGGTAGATCAACTCTTGTAATACTCATATTCATCAAGATCAATCAAGCAGGAAGTAGGGTATTACCTCCATAAAGAGGGCCCGAACCTGGGTAAAACATCGTGTCCCCCGTCTCCTGTTACCATCGATCCTAGACACACAGTTCAGGACCCCCTACCCGAGATCCGCTGGTTTTGACATCGATATTGGTTCTTTCATTGAGAGTTTCACTGTGCCATCGACGAAAGGTTCGATGACCCCTCAATCATCTATAGTGACGCTGTTCAAGGAGAAACCTTCCTCCCTGGACATATTTTCGTGTTCGGCGGCTTCGTACTGTGGGCCAACTCGCCTGGCCATCTGGAGCAGATCGATAGCTACAGCCCTGGCCACCAGGTCAGATTTGGAAGCTTCAACTATGTCGCAAATATCCGTGGAGACTTGATCTTCAATGGATTTGAGACTACGGTGATCGCTCCCCCTCGCTCCGATGAACATGACCTAAATCTGTCATCGGACCAGGTTCTGGAGATGGTTCCTATAACTGCTACGACCTTAGATCCGGAGCAGTTTGCACCATTTGAAGCCACAGAGTCCGCGGTGTTGGAGCCGCACACAAACTCAACACCAGGCAATATCGGCGTCAATGGAATTTCGGACTAGTTTCCGACTATAAGTGTCGAACCTTGCGCACTCCCGGAGACCGAGCTGGATCGGTTATCAATCATCGAGTTTAGTGTCGCAGATGTCTTCCAACACCTGCCCTTCGGTGATGTGCTGAATTCATTGAAAAACCTGTCCCTGATGGGGGACTCACGGCCGAACTATGTCCGCTTCGAGCTAGAGGCTGGCAATGGAGAATTTCGCTTCCCACCCGCCACCCACTTCATAGCCACTGTCGAGGACTTAACCGACATGCCCGCTTCTGGCTCCGAAGACATTGACGGCATAGACGACAATGCCGATAAGGAGCAAGGCGAAGACCCGCCAGTCATCAGGCATGGGACGGCCACCCCTTCATACAACGTGTACATGATCGATACACTTAAAAAGCCTCGCAGCAAGGACAAGGGAGATCCAGTTAAAACTCCCGAGACACAATCTAAGTTCCGGCGCCCCAAACACTGCCCCAAGTCATGCCGCAGCAACGATGGCGCTGGAGAAAATAGTACTCCGGACGACGCCGAAAGCAATGAAGACCCCGTGGGAGCAATATCCGAGCAGGAGGAACAGGAAAACGGGCAAGCCAGCCCCGATGAACAGGCTCTGCTTAGCGACGGTTTGGAGGACGACAACTACCTTTCGCTCTTGAAAGATGAGGTAAGCCTCGGCGACAAAGACTTCATCGTACCCGAAGAGCCCCTCGAGCAGGAGCGCTTCAAGCGCAGGCTGATAGCTACGGCAAGGAGCCTGAAAAAGAAGCAACAACAGCTTCAAGCTGACCAAGACCTACTCAACGACAGATGGACCGAAGTCCTGGTCACCGAAGAATATGGCCTTAGTGGCCTAGCCAAAAGCTACCCAAAGCACAAATTGCTATACCAGTCTGATGACGGGGCGTTGGAGCCCATACCATCGTCACACAATGCGGCAGGTCGCCGACAACTCTGTCCAGATAAAGAGGCAACTCAAGACGAACACCAGAACGCCCCACCTTGCCGTAAAGGAAAGAACAACGCAGGTCATGATTACCCAGACAACCTGTAGAGGGACTTGGACAATAGAGCAGGAAACGCAAGACCGATCTACGGATCGCGAAGCATGCTTCGACACGCGATGATGGCTACCTATTTGGACGTGTCAAACCTCGCCACGCCTGATCCAAGAACCGCAAAGGGACCCCTTCGGAGTTACATCGCAGTGTGGCCCAACATAGAGGCGCCGCACACCCGCTTTGCTTTTGATGAAGTAATGGATCATGAATTCCCCGAAGGATTCAAACCCGTCAATATTGAATCATACGATGGAACAACTGATCCCGCAGTATGGATTGAGGACTTTATTCTCCACATCCACATGGCACATGGAGACGACCTCCACGCCATCAAATACCTCCCACTAAAGCTCAAAGGGCCAGCTCAACACTGGCTAAATAGCCTGCCCGAAAATTCCATCGACAGTTGGGAGGACTTGGAAGAAGCCTTCCTTGACAACTTCCAAGGTACATATGTCTGGCCACCCGATGCCGATGACTTAATTCACATTGTCCAACAGCCCGGAGAATCATCCAGGGAGCTCTGGACTCGGTTCTTAGTCAAAAAGAACCAAATCGTCAACTGTCCGGATGCAGAAGCCCTTGCGGCTTTCAGACACAGCGTCCGGGACGAATGGCTTGCACGCCACCTCGGCCAAGAAGGACCTAAATCCATGACAGCCCTCACTGCTCCGATGACCCGCTTTTGCGCGGGAGAAGACAGCTGGCTCGATCGTAGAAGCAATAGCGCCAACAACTAGGGCACCTCCGAAACCCGAGACGGCAACGGCAAGCCACGAGGAAGCAAAAACAACAGTCGCAATGACAATGAAAGATCAGGCGACAAAGCAGTCAACACCGGATTCAGCAACCCCAAGCCCGGTCAGCAGAAGAAGCCACTCAAGGCAAATCGAGACGAACCATCCAACCTGGACAGGATAATGGACTGACCCTGCCAGATTCATGGCCACCCTAATAAACCAGCTAATCATACCAACAGAAACTACTGGGTCTTTAAACAGGCCGGCAAGCTCAACGCCGAATACAGGGGGAGGAGGCCGCCAAGCGACAGGGATGACGGAAAGGTTCACCAACGAAACACCGAGGGTCAGAAGCAGTCTCCATCGGAGGATCAACTACTCCTAGAACGGAAATAGCAACCCGACTTTTGCCGCCCACTCCGTACACCTACAAAGTTTGTACCGCGCATACATCATTACGCACTCAAGATACCATGGGCATTGGTTGAAGCACAATACGGACAAGCCTGCAAGTACTCCAGTAACTTTTATTATTATTATTATTATTTATTTTCTTTTTATTTCTTCCTTCGCTATCCTTTAAAAACATGTGACGAACAGGATAAACATCGGAAACTGGCTCTATCAGAGTCTGGATCCGTACACTCACCTAAGGGGCTATTTCCATCAAGGATTCCCCCCACCAAGGACTGGCGGCGTAGACGTGCGACAAGAGGTCCAAAATAACTTTTTGTAGACCGGACTCTATATTTATCAAGCCTGTACTATGCCTGTTCCTCCGCCTCCAACCCGAGCATGTCAAATAGCCGGGAGGATGGCTTTTATACATATATCATAAGTAATCATTGGCATATCACTCAGTTCCCATTAAACAATATCCGAACTAATCATCCGCATTGTTTCCCCAACAAATATGGCTCCTACGGTTATTTCATAGAAATACCTTGGCATAACCTGCCAGTGGCTTGGTGTGGGAACAAATGAGTTGCCAGTAAAAGTCTGAACAACTCTATAGCATACTTCGGCATCGCAAGTTTGGCCTTATATGTATTGGCTCCGAATCATTGTCTTGGGTCAATAGTTGGGTTACCCGGCTCCTGTGCTTGCTACCCTACGTTCCTCTCTATCAGCTAGGGTAGTAAAGGGAGAACTACTACGATTGTGCCCTGGTCTAAACCAGACGAGCACCTCAGTAGAGAAAGCCAAAAACTGACTTTCATGATGCGGCGTGAGCTGGTCAACCACTAGACGACTTCTTGGAATCTTTAGCGATTCTCCGTGTCACACGAGGGATCTTTTTCAGATCAAATATGTAAGGCACCATAGGCCACATACATACCAGGGGCTATGTCGTAGCCCCATAATAAAACTCCTATGGCTAAGTGAAAGCGTTAACGCCCTACAGTACAGTTTCCTGGTTCGCCGCATTATCACCTCCTTCATGGACCAAGACGTTGGATAAAGAGTGATTAAATGCCTTTTCGAACACCCCCGTACTTCCTACGAGGGGCTGAATCCGACAACTGGAAAACTTTCAGATTATATCAAAACGGCCGCACCGGAGGAATTCAAGCTTTCAAGCAAAACATAAATAGATTAACTATAAAATTGTCTTTTACAATTTCCATACTCCTCACTCGAACATTATGTCTTTCGAGCACTGACACTCTACAAAGCGGGCGGCCTCTAGGACGTCTTCAAAATAATGCTCCGGTTCCGGGCGGTCCTTGCCTTTGGGTGGACTCTTCGTCGCAACATCGATGGCCTTCATCTTCCCCCAGAATGTTTTGACTCGGGCAAAAGCCATCCGCGCACCCTCAATGCACGATGATCGCTTCACAGCATTGATACAGGGCACCGCATCAACAAGCCTCTGCACCAAACTGAAATAGCTATTCGGAACAGGCTCAATTGGCCACAACCGGATTACGACATCCTTCATGGCAGCGCCGGATATCCTATGAAGTTTGGCCCATTGGGACATATGTTCATTGAGCAACAAAGGGTGCTTTGATGTGCCAAACTGTGACCAAAAAACCTTCTCCGTTGCATATCCATCTCGCGCTTGGTAATACTGCGTCGCATCGGCAGAACTCTTCGGCAAGTCCAAGAACTCGTCCGGAGAACTCCATACTTGGTTAAGCTGGGCATAGTTCGGGTCACCGAACTTAGTTTGCAGCAGAATGGGCTTTCCAGCCGCAATCTCCCTCGTCTGTCGAACCTCCTCATGGGCTGCTCTGGATTCCGACCGCGCCGCTCTCGCCTCTTGTAAGGCCTTGTCCAGATCAGCTGTTAAGGCTTTACTCTCCTTCTCTAGAAATTCACACCATCCGGTAGCATTCTCCAGTTCGAGCGTCATAGTGGATATCTTCTCCTCATCTTGGCGCCGTGCAACTTGTTTGGCTTTTAATTCAGCCGATGCCTTTTCGGCAGCAACATTACTATGACGGGCATGCTCCTTGGCCCGGGCCAGCTCCGCTCGAAGAACTTCAGTGGCGGCAGCACCATCTGTAGCCATGCATATTCCAGCATCTAAATCTCAGCATCATGCTTATACCACAAAAATGTATGAGGATTGCCCCGAATACATATTGATTAAAGCAAGATCATCCCTTGCCACATCAACCTTCCGCTGCAAATCGGCAATTTCCATAGTCCGGGAAGCGGCCAAGGGGGAAGCAGCCTGTGTTCAAAGTTGATCAAGTTAGTCCTCAAACGATCCTTTTCGATCCTCCGTTTTGCTTCCCAGTGGAAGCCAACCCTAGTATCAGGGGCTACTACCTATACACAGGCGCATCTTTGCAAATGAAACATAGCTGAAAACATTATGTCACAAACCTCGAAGCCCTTCAGTAAGCTCATGAAGGCTTCATTTAATATGCTCTTCGTGGACGAAATCTTTTCAATCATTGTACCCTTCAAGGTACGCTGTTCCCCCGAGACAGATGCTTTACGCAACATGTCCCGCAACATATCCAGAGTCCCCGGGTCTCCAGAAGCTACTCCAAAAGCACAATCATCCCGTCTCTAAAATCACTGTCGGCTATGAACCAGACAGTCCGGGGCCTTTGTTATCATCAGCCCCTGAATCCCGGATGGTCGGAGGTCCACCTTTGGGTACTGCCTCTTTTGTCCCCTGGTCTAAAGGGACCCACCGGGATGACACTTCAGAGTCATCCGCCTTATTGGGCGAGGAGGTCGGAGGAGGTGTCTCGCTCTCCATCATCTCTGGGAGGAGACACCCCGAAGAAGAGCATCGCCCAGAAAAATTCTGTGCCAACCTGTAAAAATGCATAAATGTGTTACGTGTATCTTCAGTAACAATAACAAAGTGGGACGCTATCAAAGTACTCCGGATTCTCATACGGTTTGGCCGAGGGCTTGTCCCCCTGTTGGAGCTGCTCAATGGCGTCGCTTTCCAAACCCAAGCCGATCGACTGTGGCATCTTGCCCTTCTTGGAAGACCGCCCCTCCCAATCTTCGGAGGTGGCCCTTTTCCTCCTGTTTGGAGAAGGGATACTGGGTCCTTTTCCGCCTCCGTCTTCGGGCGAGGAAAGGTTCATTTCTCTGGACTCAGTGTCCAACTTACCTCCGGAACCAAGGTCATCTTGGGTCTTATTGCCCTCCCCTGCTGGTGCCTGGTATGGCGCCGAGGCCAGCATCCTTGTTAACACAGGAGTAGTTGAGTCTTCGGGAAGGGGAGCGGGACACCTAATCCGTTCCACCTTCTTTATCCAGCCCTTAAAAAGGACGATATTGTTGGTATCTTGCCTCTGGGTATCTGACTATAAGGTATTCGGTAAACGGGTACTTACCGGGGTATCCGGATGGCTACAGTCTAGGCCGACATCTTCGGTGGTGTTCGGCCATTGCCTTCGTTTCCCGAAGAATAATCTCCGCATTCCTTCATGCGTTGTGCGGAATAAGTCCTGAAGAGTTTGCGGCCCTTCTGGATTGAACTCCCGTAGGTAGAGAGGCTGTCGCTGGCACGGCAGAGTCCGACGAACTAGCATTACTTGAATGATGTTGGCTATGTCAATGTCTCTCTCAATGAGGCTTCGGATGCGACTTTGTAGAGCTCGCACATCATTCGTTGATCCCCAATCCAGCCCCTTGTTAATCCACGATGCAAGCTGAATTGGGGGGCTGGATCGGAATGCGGGCGCAGTTGCCCACTTGGAGCCGCGGGGCTCGGTGATATAGAACCACCCCTGCTGCCACAGATCGAAATATTTGGTGAAGGATCCTTTCAGCCAAACGGCGCTAGCAAGCTTGCTCATTGTAGCGCCGCCGCACTCGGCCTACTCCCCCTCTACCACTTGCGGCTTCACATCGAAGGTCTTGAGCCACAAGTCGAAGTGCGGAGGAGTTCGTAGGAAGGCTTCGCACGTGACGATAAACGTCGAGATAAGAAGAATAGAGTCCGGGGCCAAATCATGAAAGTCTGGACCATAATAGAACATGAGCCCTCGGACGAAGGGGCTAAGTGCAAATCCCAACCCGCGGAGGAAGTGGGACACGAACATGACCCTCTCGTCGGATCTGGGGGTGCGAATAACCAGCCCCTCAGCAGGAAGCCGATGATAGATTTCAGGGGTCAGGTACCTCGCCGCTTGAAGCTTTGCAATGTCTTCCTCCGCAAGAGAAGAAGCCACCCACCAGCCTTGACGGCTGGATCCGGACATGATTGGGGCTGGTGGCGACCGAAACCTGGGTGTTGGAACTTGAGGTAGCAGGGGTTGAGAAAGAGGCAAGTGTGGGAGAAAAAGACGGGTCTGTACCCCTATATAAAGGTTGCAAATATCAAACGTCTCCTCTTGGGCCTCAAAAACTTGCTTGTTTCCAAGGAGTTGTACCCTAGAGACGGTTGGGTTACCCACGTCTGGGTTGATAGGAATCCCTTAAAAAGGGAGGCACGATCTCCGCTTGGATAAGATGCGCCAATAAGACCACGTCGTGGGACGTGGGGAGACAGGCCGGCTAAAACGGTTCGCAAGTAGTGGTCGGGCAGGCATGGTGTCATATTACCAAAAAGTGGTCGGTAAGTTGAACTCGTGAAATATTATGCCCTCTGCGGTTGTGCATACAAGTCCAGATACAATAATTACATCTGAAGATCAACTAGGAGTTCGGAAGGGGGAACCCGCCTTGCAATGCCGAAGACAATCTGCGCACCGGACTCCTTGTCATTGAAGCCAGGTTCAGGGGCTACTGAGGGAGTCCTAGGGCTGTGAAGACATGAAGGCCGAAGACTGTACCTGTGTCCGGATTGGACTCTCCTTGGCGTGGAAGGCAAGCTTGGCGACCGACTATGAAGATTCCTTCTTATGTAACCGACTCTATGTAACCCTAGATCCCCCCAGTATCTATATAAACCGAAGGGGTTAGTCCCGAAAGGGGATATTCATTACCATAGTCATACAGGCTAGGCTTATAGGGTTTAGCCATTATGATCTCGTGGTAGATCAACTCTTGTAATACTCATATTCATCAAGATCAATCAAGCAGGAAGTAGGGTTTTACCTCCATAGAGAGGGCCGAACCTGGGTAAAACAACGTGTCCCTGGTCTCCTGTTACCATCGATTCTAGACGCACAGTTCGGGACCTCCTACCCGAGATCCGCCGGTTTTGACACCGATAACTGCCGCCTCCGCCTGCTGGCCAGCCGGCTCCGCCGCCTCCACAGCCGGCGGTCCGCCCTGTTGCTGCCATCCAAGATGAGTTCCCCGAAGAACACGGAGCCTACATCATCTTCACCAGCATGGCTGACAACAGGCACAGTCGGCGTCAACAGCACGGTGAGGTGAATGCTATCACTTCAGAAGCCCCAGAATTCATGCACTGGTCCGAGAAGCCCATCAGCTAGAGTCGTGCTGACCACCCGGAGGTGATTCCTTCTCCGGGTTCCTATGCCTTGGTGTTGGATGCCACCTTTTCAACAGATAGGCGAGCTGCTCATTTCTCCTGAGTCCTCCAGCCCAGTCGGACTGTTTTCCATGGCATCGTACTTGGCCTTTCCTGCTCACCAATCGGCAAGATCAAGATAGATGTCCTCTTCGGGGACCAAAATCACTTCCGCCAAGAGCTAGTTTGGTTTGAGGTGGTTGACCTAGAGAGCCCTTACCACGCACTCCTAGGCCGGCCGGCTCTAGCCAAGTTCATGGTGGTACCGCATTATGCCTACCTCAAGATGAAGATGCAGGAACCAAGTGCATTATCACCATAGCCGGCGACTACAAGAAGTCGGCTGCCTGTGCCACTGCCAGCAGCCGGCTGGCCGAGTCCCTTGTGATTGCAGCCGAGAAGAAGCTCCTTGACCGGGTTGTGGCCATGGCCAGCAAGCAGCTGGACCTGTCACCGGACCCCAAGGAGTCGAAAGCCTCGGGTTCTTTCTAGCCGGCCAAAGAAACAAAGAAGATCCCCTTGGACCCCGAGCACCCGGAGAGGCACGCTATCGTGGGGACCAACCTCGTTAGCAAATAGGAAATCTAGCTCATCGATTTCCTCCGTGAGAATCGGGACATCTTTGCATGGTCTCCTGAGGACAGGCCGGGTGTTCCGACGGATTTTGCCGAGCGCAAGCTACATGTCAGATCAGATGCAAAACCGGTTAAGCAGCCCCTTCGCCGTCTATCAGAAGAAAAAAGAGGAATTGTCTGTGAAGAGATAGCCCGACTGCTAGCGGCCGGCATCATTATGGAAGTATTTTTTCCAGAGTGGCTCGCCAACCCAGTCCTTGTACTAAAGAAGAATAACAAGTGGTGCATGTGTATTGACTACACTAGCCTCAACAAAGCCTACCCAAAGATCTGTTTGCTTTGCCCCGGATTGATCAAGTGATAGACTCCACAACCGGATGCGAGCTGCTATGTTTCCTTGATGCCTACTCCGGCTACCACCAAATCAAGCTGAACCCGGCTGATCGGTTGAAGACCGTCTTCATCACACCATTCGGAGCCTTCTGCTACCTGACATGATATTCGGCCTGAGAAATGTCGGTGCCACTTTTCAGCGTTTCATGCAGAAGTGCCTCCTCAAGCAACTCGGCAGAAATGCCCATGTCTACATTGACGATATTGTGGTGAAGACGGAGAAGCGTGGAACCCTTCTGGAAGATCTCAAGGAGACCTTTGATAATCTGCGCCATTTTCAAATCAAGCTCAATCTAGAAAAGTGTGTCTTCGGAGTTTCAGCCAGCCAGCTCCTTGGCTTCCTTGTCTCAGAATGCGGCAGCGAGTGCAACCCTGTGAAGATCAAGGCCATTGAATGGATGATGAGACCCACCTGATTGCGAGACGTCCATAAGTTCACCGGCTGCTTGGCATCCATCAGCCGCTTCATCAGTTGGCTGGGTGAGAAGGCTCTTCCACTGTACCAACTGATGAAGAAAATCACACTCTTTGAGTGGAACGACAAGGCAGGCGAGGCCTTCCTCCAGCTCAAGAAAATGCTGACTACGCCGCCTGTGCTGGCGGCTCCGGCTGCTAAGGAGCCCATGTTCCTCTACATCGCCGCCACCAGCTGGCTAGTCAGCACTGTCATTGTGGTGGAGCATCCAGAAGACGGCAGAGCACAGCCGGTTCAAAGGCCTGTGTACTACTTGAGTGAGGTGTTGTCAGCCTCAAAGCAGAACTACCCCCACTACCAGAAGATTTTCTATGGTGTGTACTTCGCCGCCAAGAAGCTCAGGCCATATTTCCAAGAGCACTCCATCACAGTCATCTGCGCTGCTCCACTAGCCGAGATCATAGGCAACAGAGATGCATCAGGTCGGGTGGCCAAATGGGCCATCGAGTTAGCCCCCTACACCATCTTCTACCAGCCACGCACTGCCATCAAGTCCCAAGCGCTGGCCGACTTCCTCTTCGACTAGGCCGAGACCCGGTACCTGCCGCCAGCTCTGGACTCCAATCATTGGCGGATGCACTTTGATGGCTCAAAGATGCGAACCGACTTGGGAGCCGGCATTGTCCTCACTTCTCCCAAAGGTGACAAGCTCAGATACACGCTGCAAATTAACTTTGTCGCCTCCAACAATGTGGCCGAGTATGAGGCGGTCGTACACGGCTCCGCGTGGCCAAGGAAATTGGCATCCTCCGGATTTTGTGTTACGGTGACTCGGACTTGGTGGTCCAGCAATCATCTGGCGACTGGGATGCCAAGGATGCAAACATGGCGAGCCACCGCTTTCTCGTCCAAAGATCAGCGGATACTTTGACGGGTGCGAGTTCCTTCATGTGCCACGAGCCGACAACGAGCAAGTTGATGCCCTGGCACGGATCGGCTCCACCCGCCAAGCGATACCAGTCGGCGTCTCCCTCTAGTGCCTCCGCAAGCCGTCTATCAAGCCATCGCTGGAATCAGAGTCCATCTTTGTATCGGCTGCTCCTAGAACAGTCGGGTCTGACTTGGGGGCTGCAGCAGCCGGCCCGAAGAATTCGGCAGGTGGCTCGGGGACTGCAGCTATCGCACCCGGCCCGGGAACTTCAGAACCCGGCCCAGGGGCTGCGGCAGGCCGCCTGGGGACTTCGGCAGGCGACACAGGGACTGCAATAGTCGCACTCGGCCCGAAGATTCCAGAACCCGGCCCGGGGGCTGCAGCAGTCAACCCGGGGACTTCAACGCAAGTGGCGGACGACTCCAACCCGCTGCCTCCCAACCCAACCGCCCTCATACCAGTGGCCGTGATGACAGTGGTCGAAGCACCATCATGGGCGCAGCCCATCCTCAACTTCCTGGTGAGCCGCGAGCTACCAGCCACAAGATCCTGGCTGCCTGGCTCGGCAAGTGCAACGCCGGGCAGCAACATACACAATAGTAAACAGAGAGCTTGTCAGGCGCAGCGTGACTGGTGTTTTCCAACGCCGCATCGAGCCAGAGAAGGGCAAAGCAATCCTTAGAGACATTCATCAAGGCGAGTGTGGCCACCACACGGCCTCCAGATCCCTTGTCGCCAAACCTTTTCCGCCATGGTTTCTTCTGGCCAACTGCTTTGGATGACGCCAAAGACTTGGTCAAGAAGTGCAATGGATGCCAACGCTTCAGCTCCAAGCAACACCTTCCGGCTTCTGCACTCCAAACCACCCCCCTCACTTGGCCCTTCGCCGTCTGGGGGCTGGACATGGTGGGCCCATTCAAGACAGCACGCGGCGGCATGACTCATCTGCTGGTCGTCATGGACAAATTCACCAAGTGGACCGAAGAAAAGCAAATCAAGAAACTGAATGGTCCGACTGCCGTGACCTTAATTGCAGATATCACCGTCCGATACAGAATACCGCACAACATCATCACCGACAACAGCACCAACTTTGCCAAAGGCGCCTTGGCCCATTTCTGCGCGACGCGGGGCATCCGATTGGACTTAGCCTCCGTTTCTCATCCGTAGTCAAATGGCCAAGTCGAACGAGCAAACGACTTCATCCCGTCCGGCATCAAGCCCCGACTGGTCAAGCCGCTGGAGCGCTCGGCCGGCTGCTGGATCGATGAGCTGTCGGCCGTGTTGGGGAGCATAGTAAAAATTCAAAATTTTCCTACGTGTCACCAAGATCAATCTAGGAGATGCTAGCAATGAGAGAGAGAGAGAGTACTTCTTCATACCCTTGAAGATCGCTAAGCGGAAGCGTTACAAGCAACGCGGACGATGGAGTCGTACTCGCGGCGATTCAAATCGCGTAAGATCCGATCCAGCGCTGAACGGATGGCACCTCCTTGTTCAACACACGTACAGCCCGGGGACATCTCCTCCTTCTTGATCTAGCAAGGGGAGAGGAGAAGTTGAGGGAGAGCTCTGGTAGCACGATGGCATGGTGGTGGAGCTTGCAATTCTCCGGCAGGGCTTCACCAAGCACTACGGAGGAGGAGGTGTTGGAGAGGGGGAGGGGCTGCACTAGGGGAAGGGTATGGAAGCCCCCCCACCCCCCACTATTTATAGGGGAAGGGGAGAGGGGGCCTGCCCCTCCCCAGATCCCATCTACAAGGGGGGAGGAGGCCAAGGCGGGGACTTGCCCCCCAAGTCAGGTGGGAGGCGCCCCCACCCCTAGGGTTTCCAACCCTAGGCGCCTAAGGTCCCTTGGGGGGCGCACCAGCCCACCAGGGGCTGGTTCCCTCCGTTGTTCAGCCCACTTGGCCCATCGGGGTAGGTGGCGCCACCCGATGGACCCCCGGACACCTTTCAGTGGTCCCGGTACAATACAGATAACCCCAAAACCATCCTGGCGACTGAAACTAGACTTCCCATATATAAATCTTCACCTCCAGACCATTTTGGAACTCCTCGTGACATCCAGGATCTCATCCAGGACTCCGAACAACCTTCGGTAACCACATACTATTTCCCATAACAACTCTAGCGTCACTGAACCTTAAGTGTGTAGACCCTACGGGTTCGGGAACCATGCAGACATGACCGAGACATCTCTCCGGCCAATAACCAACAATGGGATCTGGATACCCATGTTGGCTCCCACATGTTCCACGATGATCTCATCGGATGAACCACGATGTCGAGGATTCAATCAATCCCGTATATAATTCCCTTTGTCTATCGGCATGTTACTTGCCCAAGATTTGATCGTCGGTATCTCTATACCTCATTCAATCTTGTTACCAGCAAGTCTCTTTACTCGTTCCGTAACGCATGATCCCGTGGCTAACTCCTTAGTCACATTGAGCTCGTTATGATGATGCATTACCGAGTGGGCCCATAGATACCTCTCCACCATACGGAGTGACAAATCCCAGTCTCGATTCGTGCCAACCCAACAGATACTTTCAGAGATACCTGTAGTGCACCTTTATAGCCACCCAGTTATGTTGTGATGTTTGGTACACCCAAAGCATTCCTACGGTATCTGGGAGTTGCACAATCTCATGGTCTAAGGAAATGATACTTGACATTAGAAAAGCTTTAGCAAACGAACTACACGATCTTGTGCTACGCTTAGGATTGGGTCTTGTCCATCACATCATTCTCCTAATGATGTGATCCTGTTATCAATGACATCCAATGTCCATGGTCAGGAAACCATGACCATCTATTGATCAACGAGCTAGTCAACTAGAGGCTTACTAGGGACACATTACAATCTATGTATTCACACATGTATTACGGTTTCCGGTTAATACAATTATAGCATGAACAATAGACAATTATCATGGACACGGAAATATAATAATGACCACTTTATTATTTCCTCTAGGGCATATTTCCAATAGTCTCCCACTTGCACTAGAGTCAATAATCTAGTTACATTGTGATGAATCGAACACCCATAGAGTTCTGGTGTTGATTATGTTTTGCTCGCGGAAGAGGTTTAGTCAACGGATCTGCAACATTCAGATCCGTATGCACTTTAATGTCTCCATCCTGAATATATTCACGAATGGAATTGAAGCGACGCTTGATATGCCTGGTCTTCTTGTGAAACCTGGGCTCCTTGGCAAGGGCAATAGGTCCAGTGTTGTCACAGAAGAGAGTCATCTGGCCCGACGCATTGGGAATAACTCCTAGGTCGGTGATGAACTCCTTCATCCAGACTGCTTCACGTGCTGCCTCCGAGGCTGCTATGTACTCTGCTTCACATGTAGATCCCGCCACGACGCTTTGCTTCCAACTGCACCAGCTGACCGCCCCACCATTCAAAATGTACACATATCCGGTTTGTGACTTGGAGTCATCCAGATATGTGTCGAAGCTAGCATTGATGTAACCCTTTACGACGAGCTCTTCCTCACCTCCATAAACGAGAAACATATCCTTAGTCCTTTTCAGGTACTTTAGGATATTCTTGACCGCTGTCCAGTGTTCCATACCGGGATTACTTTGGTACCACCCTACCAAACTGTTGGGTAACATAGTAATTTCAAAAAAATTCCTACTTACACGCAAGATCATGGTGATGCATAGCAACGAGAGGGGAGAGTGTGATCTACGTACCCTCGTAGACCGACAGCGGAAGCGCTATGACAACACGGTTGATGTAGTCGTACGTCTTCACGGCCCGACCGATCAAGCACCGAAACTACGGCACCTCCGAGTTTTAGCACACGTTCAGCTCGATGACGATCCCCGGACTCTGATCCAGTAAAGTGTCGGGGAAGAGTTCCGTTAGCACAACGGCGTGGTCACGATCTTGATGTTCTACCGTCGTAGGGCTTCGCCTAAGCACCGCTACAATATTATCGAGGAGTATGGTGGAAGGGGGCACCGCACACGGCTAAGAAAACGATCACGTGGATCAACTTGTGTGTCTAGGGATGCCCCCTGCCCCCGTATATAAAGGAGAAAGGGGAGGAGGCCGGCCGGCCCTAGGGCGCGCCAAGGAGGAGGAGTCCTCTTCCTAGTAGGAGTAGGACTCCCCTCTTTCCTACTCCTACTAGGAGGGGGAAAGGAAGGGGAAGAGGGAGAAGGAAAGGGGGGCGCCGCCCCCCTCTCCTAGTCCAATTCGGACCAGAGGGGGAGGGGGCGCGCGACCCACCCTCGCCGCCCCTCTCTCTCTTAGGGCCCATGAGGCCCATTACTTCTCCCGGGGGGTTCTGGTAAACCTCCGGCACTCCGGTTTTCTCTGAAATCATCCGGAACACTTCTGGTGTCCGAATATAGCCATCCAATATATCAATCTTTATGCCTCGACCATTTCGAGACTCCTCGTCATGTCCGTGATCACATCCGGGACTCCGAACTAACTTCAGCACATCAAAACTCATAAACTCATAATATAACTGTCATCGAAACCTTAAGTGTGCGGACCCTATGGGTTCGAGAACAATGTAGACATGACCGAGACATGTCTCCGGTCAATAACCAATAACGGAACCCGGATGCTCATATTGGCTCCCACATATTCTACGAAGATCTTTATCGGTCAGACCGCATAACAACATACGTTGTTCCCTTTGTCATCGGTATGTTACTTGCCCGAGATTCGATCGTCGGTATCTCAATACCTAGTTCAATCTCGTTACTGGCAAGTCTCTTTAGTCGTTTCGTAATACATCATCTTGCAACTAACTCATTAGTTGCAATGCTTGCAAGGCTTATGTGATGTGCATTACCGAGAGGGCCCAGAGATACCTCTCTGACAATCGGAGTGACAAATTCTAATCTCGAAATATGCCAACCCAACATTTACCTTTGGAGACACCTATAGAACTCCTTTATAATCACCCTGTTACGTTGTGACGTTTGGTAGCACACAAAGTGTTCCTCCGGCAAACGGGAGTTGCATAATCTCATAGTTATAGGAACATGTATAAGTCATGAAGAAAGCAATAGCAACATACTAAATGATCGGGTGCTAAGCTAATGGAATGGGTCATGTCAATCACATCATTCTCCTAATAATGTGATCCCGTTAATCAAATGACAACACATGTCTATGGTTAGGAAACATAACCATCTTTGATTAACGAGCTAGTCAAGTAGAGGCATACTAGTGATGTTTAGTTTGTCTATGTATTCACACAAGTATTATGTTTTCGGATAATACAATTCTAGCATGAATAATAAACATTTATCATGATATAAGGAAATAAAATAATAACATTATTATTGCCTCTAGGGCATATTTCCTTCAGTCTCCCACTTGCACTAGAGTCAATAATCTAGATTACACAGTAATGATTCTAACACCCATGGAGCTTTGGTGCTGATCATGTTTTGCTCATGGAAGATGCTTAGTCAATGGGTCTGCAACATTCAGATCCGTATGTATCTTGCAAATCTCTATGTCTCCCACCTGGACTAGACCCCGGATGGAATTGAAGCATCTCTTGATGTGCTTGGTTCTCTTGTGAAATCTGGATTCCTTTGCCAAGGCAATTGCACCAGTATTGTCACAAAAGATTTTCATTGGACCCGATGCACTAGGTATGACACCTAGATCGGATATGAACTCCTTCATCCAGACTCCTTCGTTTGCTGCTTCCGAAGCAGCTATGTACTCCGCTTCACATGTAGATCCCGCCACAATGCTCTGTTTAGAACTGCACCAACTGATAGCTCCACCGTTTAATGTAAACACGTATCCGGTTTGCGATTTAGAATCGTCTGGATCAGTGTCAAAGCTTGCATCAACGTAACCATTTACGATGAGCTCTTTGTCAGCTCCATATATGAGAAACATATCCTTAGTCCTTTTCAGGTGTTTCAGGATGTTCTTGACCACTGTCCAGTGATCCACTCCTGGATTACTTTGGTACCTCCCTGCTAGACTTATAGCAAGACACACATCAGGTCTGGTACACAGCATTGCATACATGATAGAGCCTATGGCTGAAGCATAGGGAACATCTTTCATTTTCTCTCTATCTTCTGCATTGGTCGGGCATTGAGTCTTACTCAATTTCACACCTTGTAACACAGGCAAGAATCCTTTCTTTGCTTGATCCATTTTGAACTTCTTCAAAATTTTGTTAAGGTATGTGCTTTGTGAAAGTCCAATTAAGCATCTTGATCTATCTCTATAGATCTTAATGCCCAATATGTAAGCAGCTTCACCGAGGTCTTTCATTGAAAAACTCTTATTCAAGTATCCCTTTATGCTATCCAGAAATTCTATATCATTTCCGATTAGTAATATGTCATCTACATATAATATCAGAAATGCTACAAAGCTCCCACTCACTTTCTTGTAAATACAGGCTTCTCCAAAAGTCTGTACAAAACCAAATGCTTTGATCACACTATCAAAGCGTTTATTCCAACTCCGAGAGGCTTGCACCAGTCCATAAATGGATCGCTGGAGCTTGCACACTTTGTTAGCTCCCTTTGGATCGACAAAACCTTCCGGCTGCATCATATACAACTCTTCTTCCAGAAATCCATTCAAGAATGCAGTTTTGACATCCACCTGCCATATTTCATAATCATAAAATGCGGCAATTGCTAACATGATTTGGACAGACTTAAGCATCGCTATGGGTGAGAAGGTCTCATCGTAGTCAATCCCTTGAACTTGTCGAAAACCTTTTGCGACAAGTCGAGCTTTGTAGACAGTAACATTACCGTCAGCGTCAGTCTTCTTCTTGAAGATCCATTTATTCTCAATTGCTTGCCGATCTTTGGGCAAGTCAACCAATGTCCACACTTTGTTCTCATAAATGGATCCCATCTCAGATTTCATGGCTTCAAGCCATTTTGCGGAATCTGGGCTCACCATCGCTTCTCCATAGTTTGTAGGTTCATCATGATCTAGTAGCATGACTTCCAGAACAGGATTACCGTACCACTCTGGTGCGGATCTCACTTTGGTTGATCTACGAGGTTCAGTAGTATCTTGTTCTGAAGTTTCATGATCATCATCATTAGCTTCCTCACTAATTGGTGTAGGTGTCACAGAAACTGGTTTCTGTGATGTACTACTTTCCAATAAGGGAGCAGGTATAGTTACCTCATCAAGTTCTACTTTCCTCCCACTCACTTCTTTCGAGAGAAACTCCTTCTCTAGAAAGTTTCCCAATTTAGCAACAAAAGTCTTGCCTTCGGATCGGTGATAGAAGGTGTATCCAATAGTTTCCTTTGGATATCCTATGAAGACACATTTCTCCGATTTGGGTTCGAGCTTATCAGGTTGAAGCTTTTTCACATAAGCATTGCAGCCCCAAACTTTCAGAAATGACAACTTTGGTTTCTTGCCAAACCACAGTTCATAAGGCGTCGTCTCAACGGATTTTGATGGTGCCCTATTTAACGTCAATGCGGCTGTCTCTAGAGCATAACCCCAAAACGATAGTGGTAAATCAGTAAGAGACATCATAGATCACACCATATCTAGTAAAGTACGATTACGACGTTCGGACACACCATTACGCTGTGGTGTTCCGGGTGGCGTGAGTTGCGAAACTATTCCGCATTGTTTCAAATGTACACCAAACTCGTAACTCAAACATTTTCCTCCACGATCAGATCGTAGGAATTTTATTTTCTTGTTACGATGATTTTCAACTTCGCTCTGAAATTCTTTGAACTTTTCAAATGTTTCAGACTTATGTTTCATTAAGTAGATATACCCATATCTGCTTAAGTCATCTATGAAAGTGAGAAAATAACGATATCCGCCACGAGCCTCAACATTCATCGGACCACATACATCTGTATGTATGATTTCCAACAATCTGTTGCTCTCTCCATAGTACCGGAGAACGGTGTTTTTGTCATCTTATCCATAAGGCACGGTTCGCAAGTACCAAGTGATTCATAATCAAGTGGTTCCAAAAGTCCATCAGTATGGAGTTTCTTCATGCGCTTTATACCGATATGACCTAAACGGCAGTGCCACAAATAAGTTGCACTATCATTATCAACTCTGCATCTTTTGGCTTCAACATTATGAACTTGTGTGTCACTACTATCGAGATTTAATAAGAATAGACCATTCTTTATGGGTGCATGACCATAAAAGATATTACTCATATAAATAGAACAACCATTATTCTCTGATTTAAATGAATAACCGTCTCGCATCAAACAAGATCCAGATATAATGTTCATGCTCAACGCTGGCACCAAATAACAATTATTTAGGTCTAATACTAATCCCGAAGGTAGATGTAGAGGTAGCGTGCTGACCACGATCACATCGACTTTGGAACCATTTCCTACGCGCATCGTCACCTCGTCCTTAGACAATCTTCGCTTAATCCGTAGTCCCTGTTTCGAGTTGCAAATGTTAGCAACAGAACCAGTATCAAATACCCAGGTGCTACTGCGAGCATTAGTAAGGTACACATCAATAACATGTATATCGCATATACCTTTGTTCACCTTGCCATCCTTCTTATCCGCCAAATACTTGGGGCAGTTCCGCTTCTAGTGACCAGTCTGCTTGCAGTAGAAGCACTCAGTTTCAGGCTTAGGTCCATATTTGGGTTTCTTCTCTTGAGCAGCAACTTGCTTGCTGTTCTTTTTGAAGTTCTCCTTCTTCTTCCCTTTGCCCTTTTTCTTGAAACTAGTGGTCTTGTTGACCATCAACACTTGATGCTCCTTCTTGATTTCTACCTCCGCAGCTTTCAGCATTGTGAAGAGCTCAGGAATAGTTTTATTCATCCCTTGCATATTATAGTTCATCACGAAGCTCTTGTAGCTAGGTGGCAGTGATTGGAGAATTCTGTCAATGACGCAATCATCTGGAAGATTAACTCCCAATTGAATCAAGTGATTATTATACCTAGACATTTTGAGTATATGCTCACTGACAGAACTGTTCTCCTCCATCTTGCAGCTATAGAACTTATTGGAGACTTCATATCTCTCAATCCAGGCATTTGCTTGAAATATTAACTTCAACTCCTGGAACATCTAATATGCTCCATGATGTTCAAAACGTCGTTGAAGTCCCGATTCTAAGCTGTAAAGCATGGCACACTGAACTATCGAGTAGTCATCAGCTTTGCTCTGCCAGACATTCATAACATCTGGTGTTGCTCCAGCAGCAGGCCTGGCACTCAGCGGTGCTTCCAGGACATAATTCTTCTGTGCAGTAATGAGGATAATCCTCGAGTTACGGACCCAGTCCGTGTAATTGCTACCATCATCTTTCAACTTTGCTTTCTCAAGGAACGCATTAAAATTCAACGAAACAACAGCACGGGCCATCTATCTACAATCAAACATAAACAAGAAAGATACTATCAGGTACTAAGTTCATGATAAATTTAAGTTCAATTAATCATATTACTAAAGAACTCCCACTTAGATAGACATCCCTCTAATCCTCTAAGTGATTACGTGATCCAAATCAACTAAACTATGTCCGATCATCACGTGAGATGGAGTAGTTTCATTGGTGAACATCCTATGTTGATCATATCTGCTATATGATTCACGCTCGACCTTTCGGTCTCCGTGTTCCGAGGCCATATCTGTATATGCTTGGCTCGTCAAGTATAACCTGAGTATTCTGCTTGTGTAACTATTTTGCACCTGTTGTATTTAAACGTAGAGCCTATCACACCCAATCATCACGTGGTGTCTCAGCACGAAGAACTTTCGCAACGGTGCATACTCAGGGAGAACACTTCTTGATAATTAGTGAGAGATCATCTTAAAATGCTCCCGTCAAACAAACCAAGATAAGATGCATAAAAGATAAACATCACATGCAATCAATATAAGTGATATGATATGGCCATCATCATCTTGTGCTTGTGATCTCCATCTTCGAAGCACCGTCATGATCACCATTGTCACCGGCGCGACACCTTGATCATCATCGTAGCATCGTTGTCGTCTCGCCAATCTTATGCTTCCACGACTATCGCTACCGCTTAGTGATAAAGTAAAGCATTACAGCGTAATTGCATTGCATACAATAAAGCGACAACCATATGGCTCCTGCCAGTTGCCGATAACTCGGTTACAAAACTTGATCATCTCATACAATAAAATTTAGCATCATGTCTTGACCATATCACATCACAACATGCCCTGCAAAAACAAGTTAGACGTCTTCTACTTTGTTGTTGCAAGTTTTACGTGGCTTCTACGGGCTTAAGCAAGAACCAATCTTACCTACGCATCAAAACCACAACGATTGTTTGTCAAGTTGGTGATGTTTTAACCTTCGCAAGGACCGGGCGTAGCCACACTCAGTTCAACTAAAGTTGGAGAAACTGACACCCGCCAGCCACCTATGTGCAAAGCACGTCGGTAGAACCAGTCTCGCGTAAGCGTACGCGTAATGTCGGTCCGGGCCGCTTCATCCAACAATACCGCCGAACCAAAGTATGACATGCTGGTAAGCAGTATGACTTATATCGCCCACAACTCACTTGTGTTCTACTCGTGCATATAACATCAACACATAAAACCTAGGCTCGGATGCCACTGTCGAGTAACATAGTAATTTCAAAAAAATTCCTACGCACACGCAAGATCATTGTGATGCATAGCAACGGGAGGGGAGAGTGTGATCTACGTACCCTCGTAGACCGACAGCGGAAGCGTTATGACAAAGCGGTTGATGTAGTCGTATGTCTTCACAGCCCGACCAATCAAGCACCGAAACTACGGCACCTCCGAGTTTTAGCACACGTTTATCTTGATGACGATCCCCGGACTCCGATCCAGCAAAGTGTCAGGGAAGAGTTCCGTCAGCACGACGGCGTGGTGACGATCTTGATGTTCTACCATCGTAGGGCTTCGCCTAAGCACCGCTACAATATTATCGAGGAGTATGGTGGAAAGGGGCACCGCACATGGCTAAGAAAACGATCACGTGGATCAACTTGTGTGTCTAGGGGTGCCCCCTACCCCCGTATATAAAGGAGCAAGGGGAGGAGGCCGGCCGGCCCTAGGGCGCGCCAAGGAGGAGGAGTCCTCCTCCTAGTAGGAGTAGGACTCCCCTCTTTCCTACTCCTACTAGGAGGGGGAAAGGAAGGGGAAGAGGGAGAAGGAAAGGGGGGCGCCGCCCCCCTCTCCTAGTCCAATTCGGACCAGAGGGGGAGGGGGCGCGCGGCCCACCCTGGCCGCCCCTCTCTCTCTCCACTAGGGCCCATGAGGCCCATTACTTCTCCCGGGGGGTTCCGGTAACCCTCCGGCACTCCGGTTTTCTCTGAAATCATCCGGAACACTTCCGGTGTCCGAATGTAGCCGTCCAATATATCAATCTTTATGTCTCGGCCATTTTGAGACTCCTCGTCATGTCCGTGATCACATCCGGGACTCCGAACTAACTTTGGTACATCAAAACTCATAAACTCATAATATAACTGTCATCGAAACCTTAAGCGTGCAGACCCTACGGGTTCGAGAACAATGTAGACATGACCGAGACATGTCTCCGGTCAATAACCAATAGCGGAACCTGGATGCTCATATTGGCTCCCACATATTCTACGAAGATCTTTATCGGTCAGACCGCATAACAACATACATTGTTCCCTTTGTCATCGGTATGTTACTTGCCCGAGATTCGATCGTCGGTATCTCAATACCTAGTTCAATCTCGTTACCGGCAAGTCTCTTTACTCGTTTCGTAATACATCATCTCGCAACTAACTCATTAGTTGCAATGCTTGCAAGGCTTATGTGATGTGCATTACCGAGAGGGCCCAGAGATTCCTCTCCGACAATCGGAGTAACAAATCCTAATCTCGAAATATGCAACCCAACATTTACCTTTGGAGACACCTGTAGAGCTCCTTTATAATCACCCAGTTACGTTGTGACATTTGGTAGCACACAAAGTGTTCCTCCGGCAAACGGGAGTTGCATAATCTCATAGTTATAGGAACATGTATAAGTCATGAAGAAAGTAATAGCAACATACTAAACGATCGGGTGCTAAGCTAATGGAATGGGTCATGTCAATCACATCATTCTCCTAATAATGTGATCCCGTTAATCAAATGACAACACATGTCTATGGTTAGGAAACATAACCATCTTTGATTAACGAGCTAGTCAAGTAGAGGCATACTAGTGACGTTTAGTTTGTCTATGTATTCACACAAGTATTATGTTTCCGGATAATACAATTCTAGCATGAATAATAAACATTTATCATGATATGAGGAAATAAAATAATAACATTATTATTGCCTCTAGGGCATATTTCCTTCACAAACTTACTGCAAGATTCACATCAGGTCTGGTACACAACATGGCATACATAATAGACCCTATGGCTGAGGCATAGGGGATGATACTCATCTTTTCTCTATCTTCTGCCGAGGTCGGGCATTGAGCCATGCTCAATTTCACACCTTGCAATACAGGCAAGAACCCCTTCTTGGACTGATCCATATTGAACTTCTTGAATACCTTGTCAAGGTATGTGCTTCGTGAAAGACCAATCAGGCGTCTCGATCTATCTCTATAGATCTTGATGCCTAATATGTAAGCAGCTTCTCCAAGGTCCTTCTTTGAAAAACACTTATTCAAGTAGGCCTTTATGCTTTCCAAAGTTCTATATCATTTCCCATCAATAGTATGTCATCCACATATAATATGAGAAATGCTACAGAGCTCCCACTCACTTTCTTGTAAACACAAGCTTCTCCATAAATCTGCATAAACCCAAACGCTTTGATCATCTCATCAAAGCGAATGTTCCAACTCCGAGATGCTTGCACCAGCCCATAGATTGAGCGCTGGAGCTTGCATACCTTGTCAGCATTCTTAGGATCGACAAAATCTTCCGGCTGCATCATATACAATTCTTCCTTAAGGAAACCATTAAGGAATGTCGTTTTGACGTCCATTTGCCATATCTCATAATCATAGAATGCGGCAATTGCTACCATGATTCAGACGGACTTCAGCTTCGCTAGGGGTGAGAAGGTCTCATCGTAGTCAACCCCTTGAACTTGTCGATAACCCTTAGCGACAAGCCGAGCCTTATAGATGGTCACATTACCATTCGTGTCAGTCTTCTTAAAGATCCATTTATTCTCTATGGCTTGCCGATCATCGGGCAAGTCTGTCAAAGTCCATACTTTGTTTTCATACATGGATCCTATCTCAGATTTCATGGCTTCAAGCCATTTGTTGGAGTCCGGGCCTGCCATCATTTCTTCATAGTTCGAAGGTTCACCGTTGTCTAACAACATGATTTCCAGGACAGGGCTGCCATACCACTCTGGTGCGGAACGTGTCCTCGTGGACCTACGAAGTTCAGTAGCTTGATCCGAAGACTCATGATCAGCATCATTATCTTCCTCTCTAGTCGGTGCAGGCACCACAGAAACATCTTCCTGAGCTGCGCTGCTCTCCAGTTCAAGAGGCAATACCTCATCAAGTTCTACTTTCCTCGCACTTCTTTTGAGAGAAACTCTTTCTCTAGAAAGGATCCATTCTTGGCAACAAAGATCCGTCCTTCGGATCTGAGGTAGAAGGTATACCCGATAGTTTCCTTAGGGTATCCTATGAAGACGCATTTTTCTGACTAGGGTTCGAGCTTTTTAGGTTGAAGTTTCTTGACATAAGCATCGCATCCCCAAACTTTTAGAAACGATAGCTTAGGTTTCTTTCCAAACCATAATTCATACGGTGTCGTCTCAAAGGATTTCGACAGAGCCCTATTTAAAGTGAATGCGGCAATCTCTAAAGCATAACCCCGAAATGATAGCGATAGATCGGTAAGAGACATCATAGATCGCACCATATCCAATAGTGTGCGATTACGATGTTCGGACACACCATTACGCTGTGGTGTTCCAGGCGGCATGAGTTGTGAAACAATTCCACATTTCCTTAAGTGTGTGCCAAACTCATGACTCAAATATTCCCCTCCATGATCTGATCGTAAGAACTTTATTTTTCTGTCACATTGATTCTCTACCTCACTCTGAAATTCCTTGAACTTTTCAAAGGTCTCAGACTTGTGTTTCATTAAGTAGACATACCCATATCTACTTAAGTCATCAGTGAGGGTGAGAACATAACGATAGCCACCGCGAGCCTCAATGCTCATTGGACCGCATACATCACAGTATGTATGATTTCCAATAAGTTGGTTGCTCGCTCCATCGTTTCGGAGAACGGAGTCTTGGTCATTTTGCTCATGAGGCATGGTTTGCACGTGTCAAATGATTCATAATCAAGAGACTCCAAAAGTCCATCTGCATGGAGTTTCTTTCATGCATTTGACACCAATGTGACCAAGGCGGCAGTGCCACAAGTATGTGGGACTATCATTATCAATCTTACATCTTTTGGCATTCACACTATGAATATGTGTAACATCACGTTCGAGATTAAACAAAAATAAATCATTGACCAGCGAGGCATGACCATCAAACATATCTCATATAAATGAAACAACCATTATTCTCAGATTTAAATGAGTAGCCATCTCACATTAAACGAGATCCAGATACAATGTTCATGCTCAAAGCTGGAACTAAATAACAATTATTGAGGTTTAAAACTGATCCTGTAGGTAGATGTAGAGGGAGCATGCCGACGGTGATCACATCGACCTTGGAACCATTCCCGATGCGCATCGTCACCTCGTCCTTCGCCAGTATCCGCTTATTCCGCAGCTCCTGTTTTGAGTTACAGATATGAGCAACCGCACCGGTATCAAATACCCAGGAGCTACTACGAGCGCTGGTAAGGTACACATCAATAACATGTATATCACATATACCTTTGGCGTTGCCGGCCTTCTTATCCGCTAAGTACTTGGGGCAATTCCGCTTCCAGTGACCATTTCCCTTTCAATAAAACCATTGAGTCTTGGGCTTGGGTCCATTCTTTCGCTTCTTCCCGGCAACATATTTACCAGGCGCGACAACTCCCTTGTTGTCCTTCTTGAAGTTCTTCTTACCCTTGCCTTTCTTGAAACTAGTGGTTTTATTCACCATCAACACTTGATGTTCCTTTTTGATTCCCACCTCCGCTGATTTTAGCATTGAATATAACTCAGGAATGGACTTCTCCATCCATTGCATATTGTAGTTCATCACAAAGCTCTTGTAGCTAGGTGGAAGCGACTGGAGGATCCTGTCAATGACAGTGTCATCTGGAAGATTAACTCCCAGCTAAGACAAGTGGTTTTGCAACCCAGGCATTTTGAGTATATGCTTGCTGACAGAACTATTTTCCTCCATCTTACAACTGTAGAACTTGTCGAATACTTCATATCTCTCGATCCAGGCATGAGCTTGGAAAACCATTTTCAGCTCTTGGAACATCTCATATGCTCCGTGCTGCTCAAAACGCTTTTGGAGCCCCGGTTCTAAGCTGTAAAGCATGCCGCACTGAACCAGGGAGTAATCATCACTACGCAACTACCAGGCGTTCATAACTTCTTGAGTTGCTGGGAAAATGGGTCCGTCACCTAGCAGTGCTTCAAGGACATATGCCTTCTTGGCAGCTATGAGGATGATCCTCAAGTTACGGACCCAATCCATATAGTTGCTACCATCATCTTTTAGCTTGGTTTTCTCTAGGAACGCGTTGAAGTTGAGGGCAACTTTAGCATGGGCCATTTGATCTACAAGACATATTGTAAAGACATTTTAGACTAAGTTCATGATAATTAAGTTCATCTAATTAAATTATTTAATGAACTCCCACTCAGATAGACATCCCTCTAGTCATCTAAGTGATACATGATCCGAATCGACTAGGCCGTGTTTGATCATCACGTGAGACGGACTAGTCATCAACGGTGAACATCTCCATGTTGGTCGTATCTACTATACGACTCATGTTCGACCTTTCGGTATCTCATGTTCCGAGGCCATGTCTGTACATGCTAGGCTCGTCAAGTCAACCTAAGTGTTTTGCATGTGTAAATCTGGCTTACACCTATTGTATTCGAACATTAGAATCTATCACACCCGATCATCACGTGGTGCTTCAAAACAACGAACCTTCGCAACGGTGCACAGTTAGGGGGAACACTTTTCTTGAAATTTTAGTGAGGGATCATCTTATTTATGCTACCGTCGTTCTAAGCAAATAATATGTAAACATGGCAAACATCACATGCAAATCATAAAGTGACATGATATGGCCAATATCATCTTGCGCCTTTAATCTCCATCTTTGAGGCGCGACATGATCACCATCATCACCGACATGACACCATGATCTCCATCATCTTGTCTTCATGAAGTTGTCTCACCAACTATTACTTATACTACTATGGCTAACGGTTAGCAATAAATTAAAGTAATTACATGGCATTTTCATTGACACGCAGGTCATACAATAAATTAAGACAACTCCTATGGCTCCTGCCGATTGTCATACTCATCGACATGCAAGTTGTGGTTCCTATTACAAGAACATGATCAATCTCATACATCACATATATCATCCATCACATCCTTTTGCCCATATCACATCACATAGCATACCCTGCAAAAACAAGTTAGACGTCCTCTAATTGTTGTTGCATGTTTTACGTGGCTGCAATGGGTTTCTAGCAAGAACGTTTCTTACCTACGCAAAAACCACAAAGGTGATATGCCAATTGCTATTTACCCTTCATAAGGACCCTTTTCCTCGAATCTGATCCGACTAAAGTGGGGGAGACAGACACCCGCTAGCCACCTTATGCATCAAGTGCATGTCAGTCGGTGGAACCAGTCTCATGTAAGCGTACGTGTAAGGTCGGTCCGGGCCGCTTCATTCCCACAATGCCACCAAATCAAGATAAGACTAGTAACGATAAGCAAATTAAACAAATCATCGCCCACAACTACTTTGTGTTCTACTCGTGCATAGAATCTACGCATAGACCTAGCTCTGATACCACTATTGGGAACGTAGTAATAATTCAAAATTTTCCTATGTGTCACCAAGATCAATCTAGGAGATGCTAGCAACGAGAGAGAGAGAGAGAGAGTACATCTTCATACCCTTGAAGATCGCTAAGAGGAAGCGTTACAAGGAACGCGGATGATGGAGTCGTACACGTGGCGATTCAAATCGCGGAAGATCCGATCCAGCGCCGAGCGGATGGTGCCTCCGCGTTCAACACACGTACAGCCCGGGGAAGTCTCCTCCTTGATCTACCAAGGGGAGAGGAGAAGTTGAGGGAGAGCTTCGGCAGCACGACAGCGTGGTGGTGGAGCTTGCAGTTCTCCGGCAGGGCTTCACCAAGCACTACGAAGGAGGAGGAGGAGGTGTAGGAGAAGGGGAGGGGCTGCGCCAGGGGAAGGGTATGCCAGCCCTCCCACCCCCACTATTTATAGGGGAAGGGGAGAGGGGGCCGGCCCCCAGATCCCATCTACAAGGGGGCAGCGGCCAAGGGGGGGACTTGCCCCCCAATTCAGGTGGGAGGCGCCCCCACCCCTCGGGTTTCCAACCCTAGGTGCCTAGGGCCCCTTGCGGGGGCGCACTAGCCCACCAGGTGCTGGTTCCCTCCCTTGTTCAGCCCACTTGGCCCACCGGGGCAGGTGGCCCCACCCGGTGGACCCTCGGACACCTTTCGGTGGTCCCGGTACAATACTGATAACCCCCGAAACCATTCCGGTGACTGAAATCAGACTTCCCATATATAAATCTTCACCTCCAAAACTCCTCATGATGTTCGGAATCTCATCCAGGACTCCGAACAACCTTCGGTAACCACATACTATTTCCCATAACAACTCTAGCATCACCGAACCTTAAGTGTGTAGACCCTACGGGTTCGGGAACCATGTAGACATGACCGAGACATCTCTCCGGCCAATAACCAACAGCGGGATCTGGATACCCATGTTGGCTCCCACATGTTCCACGATGATCTCGTCGGATGAACCACGATGTCGAGATTCGATCGCCGATATCTCTATACCTCGTTCAATCTCGTTACCGGCAAGTCTCTTTACTCGTTCCATAACGCATGATCTCGTGGCTAACTCCTTAGTCACATTGAGCTCGTTATGATGATGTTTTACCGAGTGGGCCCAGAGATACCTCTCCGTCATACGGAGTGACAAATCCCAGTCTCGATTCGTGCCAACCCAATAGATACTTTCGGAGATACCTGTAGTGCACCTTTATAGCCACCCAGTTACGTTGTGACGTTTGGTACACCCAAAGCATTCCTACGGTATCCGGGAGTTGCACAATCTCATGGTCTAAGGAAATGATACTTGACATTAGAAAAGCTTTAGCAAACGAACTACATGATCTTGTGCTACTCTTAGGATTGGGTCTTTTCCATCACATCATTCTCCTAATGATGTGATCCCATTATCAATGACATCCAATGTCCATGGTCAGGAAACCATGACCATCTATTGATCATGAGCTAGTCAACTGGATGCTTACTAAGGACATATTACAATCTATGTATTCACACATGTATTACGGTTTCGGTTAATACAATTATAGCATGAACAATAGACAATTATCATGAACACAGAAATATAATAATAACCACTTTATTATTGCCTCTAGGGCATATTTCCAAGAGGTCGTCCTTTGGAGTCTCCAGACCATGCCAAACAAATCAACCGGATCACTCCTTTCTTCCTTGTGTACAGGGCCGAGGTCGTCATCCCAACTATCATCAAGTTTGACTCGCCTCGCGTCACCATGTACACAGAAGCGGAAGCAAAAGCACGAGAATATGACGTCTGCCTGTTGGAAGAGGGTTGGATGTTAGCACTCGGCCGGTCCAGTATCTACTAGCAGGGCCTGCGCCACTACCATAGCCGAAAGGTCAGGTCCCGGTCCTTCCGAGAGGGAGACCTTGTGCTCCGACCGATCCAGCGAATAGCTGGCCAGCACAAGCTCTCGGCCCCGTGGGAGGACCCTTTTGTCATCAGCAAAGCTTTGGGCAACAAATCCTACTACCTCATCGACGCACAGAAGCCAAGGGCGCGCAAGAGGGATGATTCCGGCAAGGAGACAGAGCGCTAGTGGAACACAAATCTCCTTCAAGGAGCACTCGGGGCTACCCTTTTTTATCTATATGATAAGCTTCTGCCTGTGAATGTGTTATTTTCATTCCTCCGCCTGGCACCGGGTCCGACCAGTCGGTTCGGGGACTTGCCGACTTTTCCTATACCAGCACTACCTGCACTCGGATAAGTAGTGTGCAGGTTGGTGGAGTCGGCGGCGTCGGCTGGTGGAGTGGCCGACTGGAGAGTCTCCGCCTGGTCAGCGTCAGCAGCAGTCGCATGCGGCTCATTGCTTGAGGCTCGATTGGGCTGAGGCTGGCCGTCTGCTCCATCTTCCGGCACATCGCCTTCGTCACCCTCGACCTCCTTGTCTTCGCCCTCGACGGTGGAGGCGGTCTCCTCTGCCGAGTCATCCTCGTCATCCAGGTTCAGCCCAAACCAGTTGGGTGGCACCACGGCACCCCGCTCATCTAGATTGGGGACGAAGATGGAGGTGTCGGCGTATTCAGCAAGCACCACCGCCCGCTGAGAAAGCTCGCGATCCACCACCACCAGCTCTGGTCCGGCTTCAGCCCGGAAGGTGGCCAGCTGGTTCAAGTTCAGCCCGGGGTACCAAACCTTGACGAACTCCAAGGTTGTCCGCGCACCCTCCCGAGCTGCAACGCCCTTCCAAGCCTCAGAGCGGCCGACTGCTGCATCCAGCCAATCGGCAGTCTGACTGGGGGTGCACGACACTTGGACGTTCGGCCAGAAGGCGATCAGCACTTGGGCCCCAACGCGCTGAAGGCGATGGAGCATGCGGTGGGCTGGCTGGAGACGCGTCCTGATGGCGAGAAGCTGCTCGTTGAGGTTCCAAGGCGCGTTGGGCGGAATCTCCACTCCAACCCTCCTACGCTGCTCGCGCCGCGCCTCGATGGCCTGGCTCACCGCAACGGCGTAGCCGGGAAAGAACTCTGCACAAGAAGGAAAACAAAAAATTAGAAGCCGGAGACCGACTCCTGATGCAGTCGACGGCTGTTCGAAGGAAAAAAGGGACTTACCATCGATCATGTCCTCAACTGCGCCATAGCCATCGGAAAGAATTTTCTCCTTCTCGGCCCAGTGCGAGCGTTGAGTCTTAAACTCGGCCGTGAAGGAGTCTTCCACCTCCTTCAGCTTTTGGAGCTCCGTCTTGTGACGCTCCGCCTGGTCCACCAGCTCCTTGGCTAGGTGGTCACACTGTTGGACCGCCCTGCTGCGCTCCTCCTCCTTGGTGCGCAACTCGGTCTGGACTTCGCCCAGGTGCCGCTGCAAGTTGATGGCTTCCCCTACAAAGATAAAAAGAAAAATATATCAGCAATCAACAAAGAAGACAAGTGGTCGCCGGGACATCCGGCCCGACTGCTCAGCAGTCAGCCTGGATCTTGGGGACTACACCCAGCGGGTGCGCTGACGTGCCCCCACGAGAAAAAAGACGGAGTGCTTACTCCGGCTCCCGGTCAAGTCGGCGGTCCGCTTAGCCAGCTCCTGGACTTGGGAGTTGTAGGCAGCTGCGCGGATGTTGTGGTAATCCTGCAACAAAGACAACAGAAGAAAAAACAAGTCAGCAGTCAGAAATTACCTTTAAGTTCCGAGCTGCCTGCTCAGCAGTCGGCCCGGAACTCGGGGGCTACACCCATTGGGTGCGCTGGGACGCCCCACGGAAGATTACAAGAATTGAAAGCAAGAAGCAAGAAACTTACCCGAACAGCCGCTCGCGTTGCCAAGAACTGCTGCATATACTGCTGGAGGGCAGTGCCTTGGGCATTAAACCGAGCATAGACCTCTTATGCGACGTTCAACACACCTGTGCCGCCTCCAGACGCCCAACCTGGCGGGGCGGCACTAGTGGCCTCAGCATCGGGGGCCGATGAGCTCGTGGCCCCGACCTCCAACAGCCATGGCGCTGAGGCCGCCCTCTCTAGACACCGGCACACCAGAGTACGGGCCGCAGGATTCGGCCCCACCACCAGCTCGCCGCCAGAAGGCGGCACCAACGGCGCTTCCGGCCGGCTGCTCTACGCGTCAGCAGTCGGCGTGCGAGGAGTCACCTCTGCCTCCAAGACGACGGGGCCTCCGCTTTGCCTCTCCATCACCAGCTGATCATCGCCGGTCCCTCCAGTCGGCGCCTGTCTCTCCGGCGTCGGTGGCTCCGCACGTAGCGGGATGACGAGCTCCGCAGTCCGGCCGCGTGCCGCCTCCTTTGCCTGAGCCTTGGCAGCCACGTCCGCCTGCTCCTTGGCTGCCATGTCGGCCTGGGCCTTGGCCGCTTCGTCGGCCTCCGCCTATGCCGCCTTGGCCGCCTCTGCCTTCTCCCGCTCCTCGCGCGATTCCCGCGCGTTCCTCTCCGTCACTTCCTGAAGGTCGGCGAGCGGGTCCATGCGGCGAGGTTCCGCAGAGCCGCCTGCTCCCCCAATAACCGAGGTGGACGATGCCGGCTCAAGAGAGAGAGGGGCCCTGTTCGTGTCAAACAAGAAGAATTGAGAAAATGTCTGTGAGAAAAGAATAAAAGCAAGTACAAAGCAACAACGGAAAAGCCAAACTACTTACCCAGACACCATCGGGCGCTGTTTGGGGCCTTCTAGTGTTGGGCCTCCCTCGCGGCGGCCTCCTTCCGCCTGGTCGCGGCAGCTGAAGACTTGAGTTTCTTGGGCCGACTGCCGTATATCCCAGCGTCAGCTCGGCGCTTCGGCACGGCTGAAGAGCTCGCGCCCGCCTTATCGGTGCCGCGGCACGGTTTGTTGTCCTCCTCCTCATCATCCGGTCAGTCCTCAAGGCCACCTCCTAAGGAGCCGCCTGCTCCACCTCCACCACCGCTTGTGGTGTCGTCGTCCTCCATGGCGGCTGCCCCCAAATCGGGGTCGTCCAAGTCGCTCTTCGCTCGGTCCGGTTGATATTGGCAGCCTGGCTCCAGGGCGTCGGCGGCCGACTGGGTTGAGAGGATCTGCTCCTTGGCCGACTGGTCAGGCGGCAAAAACAAGAATACAGATGAATGAAGGAAGAAAAAATCAAAAAGACTTACTACAGGAGGTGGGTGCGCTCGACTGTATGGTGGCTTGCCAAACTGCCACTCAGTCTACGAGAGCTTTTAGTTGGAGAAGTAGTTCACCAGCAGGATGACCTCCACATCCAGCATCTCCTTGGTGCTCATCTGGCATGGGTCCCGGCACCCGCTCATGCAGCAGATGATGTGGGACCGGGACTGAAGGGGAAGCACTCGACGCTCCGCGATGGAGGTCAGCAGATCCGAGGCCTTAAGGCCCTCTGACTCCGTCATCACCTAAAGACGGGAGAGGGCGGCGGAGGAGGTGGCTGACAGATCTTCGGCCGGAACTGCCAGTTGGTGCGAGGCTCAGCCGGTGGGTCGCCTGCATAAGCCGGCAGGTTGATGTAGTCCTCCGCCGGGTTGACGTTCCAGACGTAGAAGTAGGATCACTACCATAGCTTGACCGACCGCGTCAGTGAAAGGTCCGGGAAGTGGATCCCGGACCCCGAGCTCCGCACTGCGACGCAAGCCCCGCACTGGGCCACCTCGCTCTTGGTGGTGGTACCCAGCTTGAGGTAGAAAAACTCCCCCCAGAGCTCGAGGGTGGGGAGTATGCCGAGGTAGCCTTCGCAAAGAGTGGCGAAGGCGGCCAGCAGCACCACCGTGTTCGGCGTGAGGTGGTGCGGCTGGACTTTGTATAAAGTAAGAAAGGAACGAAAGAAACTACTTGTGGACAGGTCGAAGCCGCAGAGAAAATGAGAGCGGAAAACGATGCATTCGGCATCTTTCGGCGCCGACGAGATTTCCGCCTCCGGGGGAACACGCGCTTTCACGCGTGCCTCGAGAGGCAGCCGGTGCGTCCGGTGGAGGAAGGCGAGGTGATCCTCGTGGATGGTGGAGCCATCCCAGTTGCCAGCCCTCTCACGCGCCATGGGCGTGGATGTTGGACGGAGGTACGCCGCAACGGCAAGCGGGCAAGTCTGTGGCGAGGCAGGAAAGCTACGACATGGGGAGGCTCGGCAACGGCGAGCTGCGGCTGTGCGTCAGCAAGAAGATGGAGCACAGTGGTAGCAAGAGTAAGAAGAAGAAGAAGGACAACAAAGGGAGAGGAGGGCGCGCGTGCGTCCGCTGCCCCTCCCCCCTACTTATATCCCCTAGCGGAGAAGCCAAGGGGGCGGAACATGGGAGGGGTTGTGGGATTAACTGTGCCCACTGCCCCCACAACCCCGCGTTTACCGCACGGTAAAGGCGTGTATTAACTACGTACCGTAGAAGCCCAATCACCCGCCTTGGCCGCAGCAGATCCACATGCGTGCCGAGGCCCTGTAGTGGCGGGCCCCGGCCTGCGGCGACATCCCGTCACGCGTGTGGGCTGGCAGGCAGGCATGGCCTGCTAGGCACCACGTGGCGGGCAGGCAACAACCAGCTAGGCGACCACCCAGCGGGCATGCCGCTCGCCCCCTCCACGACTTTTCGAATTCATCAGGCGGCCAGCCTGGTCGTGGCCGGCTCCTAGCTGTCGGCACCTCCAGAAGGCGGACGAGGCAAGTTGACCAGACAACTTAGAGTAGGAAGCTGTTGGGGCTCCTTGCCTTCTCAGCCACGGTGCCCCACCAGCTTCGGGGACTACTTTGGGAGTAAATGACCACGGATAGCCACATCAGCTCCCATTGGTATTTCAAGACATCGGGGCCGCCTGCGCCCCACACACCTCCCGGACGAACGACTGTTTCCTTGGGCCGCCTGGACCAAGCGGCCGGCTGCAAGAAGGCGGTAGGATACCAAAAGGCGGCTACGAGGTGGCCGGCTTCTAGCGGGCGGCCCCTCGTGCCCTCAAAGTTTGCACCTACATAAATACAACGGGACGGGGCATGGCCACAGTGCAACCTGCCATCCTTGAATCCCGGGCTGAGTGCAGCTATAGTACAAGCGTACATGGTGGACGCCCACCATCCGGCGGGATATTGTAGCCACGTTGATCGTGACATCACCTACTACCTAGGGAACTATGCTCCCACGACGACCTGTCGGTACGGCCCGCAGGCGGTGGGCCCTACCTGACAATGAGCTCCAGAAGGCGGCGACGGGGCCAGGCCGCCTCCCACCAGGCGGCTCCCTTCCCCCTCAAAGTCTGTGCGCCATTAACCAGAGGAAACGGGGAATGGCTACAGTGAACGCCCACCCGGTGGCGGTACTATAGCCATGCTTCCCCCGACAAAGCATCCATCATCAGTAGTGAGACTACAGTGCGGAGTGATCAACCAGTCCCGCAAGCGGCGGGCATGGCCTGTCGGCTGAGTACACGACAACCAGCAGGACCCACCAGGTGGTGGCCCCCAGCAGCTGGCAGAGAAGCTGACATTTAGAGATACTGACGGCCGGGTCCCACACCCGACTGGATTAGCATTGTAACCCTAGGGGGTAGGCCTATATAAACCCCCAGGTCACTCATGCAAAGGTTTCAGAACCTTAGCACACATATAGAGAGGGGAAGAAAGGCTAGCCTCGCTCATCTTCCTCCTCCAGCCAAACAGCTCAAGGAGCAATCTTGTAGCTACCCTGTTGAGATAGTGATCATGCGGAGACCCCGCAGAGCAGGACTAGGGGTGTTATCTCCTAGGAGAGCCTCGAACCTGGGTAAGATTCGCCGGCTTAGGCGTTCTCGCTCACTCCCGCCTCTAGAGCCCAACGACATACTCTTGTCCCTCTCCATGATAAGCCACCCCTTGGCATATGTCGCACCACAACCCCGACAATCACTAAAGCAAAAAAGATAGGTGCTCAAAGCTGACCCCTGGTGTAGTCCTATTTTAATCGGGAATTCATCAGTGTCACCATCACTTGTTCAAACACTTATCACAACATTATCATACATGTCCTTGATGAGGGTAATGTACTTTGCTGGGACTTTGTGTTTCTCCAAGGCCCACCACATGACATTCTGCGGTATCTTATCGTAGGCCTTCTTCAAGTCAATGAACACCATATGTATGTCCTTTTGCTCCCTATATCTCTCCATGAGTTGTCGTACCAAAAAAATGGCTTCCATGGTCGGCCTCCCAGGCATGAAACCAAACAGATTTTTTGTCATTCCTATCATTCTTCTTAAGTGATGCTCAATGAATCTCTCCCATAGCTTCATTGTATGGCTCATCAGCTTAATTCCATGGTAATTAGTACAACTCTGAACATCCCCTTGTTCTTGAAGATTGGTACTAATATAGCTCGTCTCCATTCTTCTGGCGTCTTGTTTATCCAAAAAAATGAGGTTGAAAAGATTAGTTAGCCATACTCTAGCTATATCCCCAAGGCCACTTCACACCTCAATGGGGATACAATATGTGCCTATCGCCTTGCCTCCTTTCATCCTTTTTAAAGCCTCCTTGACCTCAGACTCCTGGATTCACCACACTCTACATCTGTTGGTATCATCAAAGTAATCATCTAGTTCAATGGTAGAGCTCTCGTTCTCCCCATTGAATAACTTGTCAAAGTACTCCCGCCATCCATGCTTAATCTCCTCGTCCTTCACCAGGAGCTGGTATGCTCTGTCTTGATCCATTTGACTTGGTCAACATCCCTTGTCTTCCTCTCTTGAATCTTGGCCATCTTATATATGTTCCTTTCGCCTTCCTTTGTGTCTAACCACTGGTAGATATCTTCATACGCTCAACCCTTGCTTCACTCACAGCTCGCTTTGCGGTCCTCTTTGTCATCTTGTACTTCTCTATGTTGTCGGCACTCCTACCCAGGTATAGGCATTTAAAACAATATTTCTTCTTCTTAATAGCCTTCTGGACATCATCATTCCACCACCGGGTATCTTTAGATTCACTTCTAGTTCCCCTGGACACTCCAAACTCCTGTAAGGTTACCTTACGAATGCAAGTCACCATTTTCGTCCACATATTGTCTGCATCACCCCCTTCCTCCCAATGGCCCTCCTCAATGACCCTCTCTTTAAACACCTAAGCTACCCCCCTTGAGCTTCCATCACTTCGTTCTAGCGACTTTGGCACGCTTATCCCGCTAGACACGAATCTAAAAGCAGAAGTCGGCCACCACAAGCTTGTGCTAAGGGACAATACTCTCTCTAGGTATCACCTTACAATCTAGGCATGCACGCATGTGTCAGGACCCCGATCCTAAGTCACACCGATCTAGCAGGTAACACATCATATCACTTTACGGCCTCACGCATAGTATTCCCACGGGTGCCACCTTACCTGGCCCGGGACCGTTTGCGCATTTTGGCTCACGTATATGATAGTGTTGCTAGCATCCATATGATAGAGAACCCGGGCCGGCATGACTAGTCGTGAACCCAAAGTGGCGCTAACTTACGGGGACAAGCATACATGAACCAACATCGAACGTGTCGGTCATCAACATGTGAATCCGGGCTGTAGCAACTGGGCTAACAGGACTCCGGGAACTCGGGCTGTAGCAGGATACCAGGACTCCAGAAGTCACCGCGTGACATTTCCTTAAAGGGACAGACACAGGAACGAAGTGGATCACATGCCGGCCAGTCTAAGTGTTCCGGAGCAGTAGTAACTGAGCTAGCAAGACTCCGGTGAACCAGTCTGTAGCAGACTACCATGGCTCAGTGGAAGCACTAGACTACATTTCCCCATAAGAGGGGCTACCAAGGATAGACAACTAGGTTGTCGGATCCCACACATACTAAGCATTTCAAATCATACACACAATATGCTCGATATGTGCAAATACAACATGGCATCACAACAAAACTATACAACTCAAAGTATTTATTCATTATGCTCCGAGGAGCCAAGTATTACAAGCATGGGTCTCATGACCCCACATACAGAGCATACAAGCAACAAGCACATGCGGAAGCTTAACTTGTCTGAGTACAGACAACTACAAATGAAAAAGGCCGAGAAGCCTGACTATATACAAGACCCTCCCAAGGGTACAAGATTGTAGCTGAGGTAACAAGCTAAACATCAAAGTCCACGCGGAACTACTAGTGAGACTGAAGTCTCTCTGCAAAACATAAATTAAGCAAATGTGAGTACAAATGTACCCAGCAAGACTTACATCAGAACTAACTGCATATGCATCATTATCAACAAAGGGATGGTGGGGTTTAACTGCAGCAAGCCAGCTTTGACTCAGTGGCTAACCTGAACTACTACTGCAAGTAACTCTTTTGAGGTGGCGCACATGAGTCCACATATTCACCAATCAATACACCACTATGGATCCGCTCCCGTCTCCCTACGAGAATGCCATCCATAGCACTCACGCTTATCTTGCGCATTTTAGAGTATCCACTTTCACTTGTCTATGAACTGTACAGGCAACCCAGAAGTCCTTTACCGCGGACACGGCTATTCGAGTAGATCATTTGTAACCCTGCAGGGGTGTACTTCTTCACACACGCTCTCGTCACTTACCACCATGTACACGTCGTGTATCTCGGCAACCTTCAAGCGGAAGCCTGGCGAGGGAGTCGGCCATGACCTGACTAACCTCACAAGTCTCTAGTCCAGGTTTATCGCCTATTCAGGTTCCATCTGCGAGGAGATCTGGACGGGGTTTCGCTCACAGCCCCAAATGATGTGTACAGGGTTCCAGGACACTAAACGGGCGCCCGTCATACCCGACCACGGTGTATCTACCGCATCATAGCCCACCTCTAGGGTCAGTGCTACGCACGGCCTCCAACACATATCCTACAAACACCAGAAACTAGTTACAACTCCTGGGCAGAGATCAAGGCGATTAATAAGTCGAGAGGGGCACTTAAGCATTCTAATGCATGGTAGTAACTGTTCATGGATCACAAACACAGAACTCAGTTCCTAAGGATGGCTGCAATGAGACAACCCACCATGTACTCCTACATGGCCTCTCACCGCTACCTTTACCAAATCATGTTCACACACTTAGCTCTCAACAGTAGGACATGTTCACCACATTCCAATTCATCCCAGATGAATCAGACTAGACTCAACTCTAAGCAGTAGCGGGCATGACAACAAGCATGAATGAGTAGGCACATCAGGGCTCAAACAACTCCTACTCATGCTAGTGGGTTTCATCTATTTACTGTGGCAATAACGGGTCATGCAGAGGAAAAGGGGTTCAACTACCGCATCATGTAACAGTTGAATTGTTGTCCTAATGCAGTAAAAAAGAGCAGAAGCAAGAGAGTGGGATTGTATCAGAATGAACAAGGGGGTTTTACTTGCCTGGCACTTCTGAAGATAATATAGCTCTTCATCGGTGTCATCGATCTCATTGTCGGAATGTCACCTACTCAGAGGGGACAAACACCGACAACAGAGAAAGAACACAATCAATGCAATGCAACAATATTATGCATGATCATGACATGGCAATATGCTGTGATTTGGGCTAATGCAACAGAAAGTCATTTTAATTGAAGTGGAATTGAAAACTACATCAAATTCCAACTCCAAACCTATTATGAAACTTGCCCTAATCATGTTTCATCCTAAACAGTGAGGTTAACTTGCTCAAACATGCATGAACATGGCATAAACAAATTCTTTGGATTTTAATGATCATTTTTCATATATAAATTATTTCATTTGGAGTTATGGTTGATTTTCTATGATTTTTGGAAGTTTGGGATATTTTTTGAAATAAATAAATCATTTATGAATTATTTTAAATCCTAGAAAATATTTACTGCATCAGCATGATGTACCAGTGATGTCATAGGTAAACGGGCTGGCCCAAGTCAAACCTGACCAGTAGGGCCCACTGGTTAGTGATACACAGTCAGCAACAGAGGCTGACATGTGGGACCGGGTCAATGCTGACATGGGCAAGTCAAGCTGACCGGTGGGGCCACGGCATTAGCTTAATCTAAGCAGGGAGATAAACCTATGATTAATTAAGGGCGCGGGGCCCATTTGTCAGTGACCTAAGACTATTAGGTTAGTGCCTAATCTGCAGTTAGGCCGGCGTTTAACCGGGGTTAACTCACCGGCGAGGTGCCGCGGCGGCGGGGTGGCTCGGGAATCACCCACAGGGTACGGGTTGCGACGCGGTTGGGTCCTACGGTGAACTGGGGCTTGTGCGCATCCAGCGGTAGCAGTGAGAGGATGCGAGGTGGTCTGTAGAGGCGGCAGCAGCGAGTTGGGCGGCGGCCGGAGCTCGGGTGCCGACGGAATCGACGACACATCGCGCGGGAGGACCAGAGGTTTGCACCTACGTGTTCTACGAGAGCTCACGAACCCAATGGAGGCACGCACGGGACCATTTGGTCACCGGAGCCTCGTCGGCAACGAGCTCATCGCGTTGCAGCGAGAAATCGACCATGGGGAGAGGGGGGATGACGGCGGGGCTCACACGGAGTTGGATGGGCGGCTCGTTTGGCTCGGGGAAGCCTCGGAGCGAGCGGGCGGCGAAGAGGATCTCCAGCGACCCGAGGAGGAAGAAAGGGTCAGGGACGTCATCACGGTGCTCCTGGCGGCTCCTGGCTTGGTGCAGAGGACGCGGGGGTCAAGGCGGAGGTCCTGGCATATCCGGATGGGCGTGGGAAGGTCGATGGTAGCGGCGAACGGCAACGGTGGCGGCAGCTCCGTTTGATGGTGAGAGAGAGAGAGGTCCAAGGGAGAGGATGAGGACGAGGGAGAGCGAGATAGCATCAAGGGGGTCGCGTGGCGTTCTCAGGGCGACGGGGAGACAGGCAGGGAGGCAGGAGGTGGCCGGCGCGCGACGAGCACGCGCCCCTGCCTTCTAGTGGGAGGTAGGGGGTGACTGGCGCTGGCCAGTCGGCTGGGCCGGCACAGTGCCAGGCCAGCTGTGGCCCAGGTAGGCGTTCTCTCCCTCTTTTCTAAATTCTTTCTGTATCCTATTTTCTTTAACTCTGTTTTGATTTGATTTTCTACCCAAATCATTTTCCGAGCTTCTGTAAATTGTTGTATGGACTAGTGACATTAATGTAAATCCCCACAACAATTTCCAGAATTATTGGATCATATTTGAAATATATCAAATATAAATCCAATGCAAATAGTTATTGAATTAATTCCAAATGCCCAAAATAAATATTTATGAGCTCCTGAAAATATTGGTTTGAATTTTAGCTCTGGCCAATATTTTCAGAGAGAAACATGAACATTTTCTTGGACCTATTTGAAGCAATTTTTATCTTGGTCATTTTTAGAAATGATTTCTAAGGCTTTCACATGTCCCCATGTCAAATTCATTGAAATTTAAACATGACGCACACATGACTAGCTAGTCTAGGTCGTACTAGAACTAGGGATGTGACAACTCACCCCCACTAAACAAGAATCTCATCCTGAGATTCAAGCGTAGGGTAAGATGAAGGGGGAACGCAAACTAGCACAATCTTCATGATCCAGGTTGCACTTCGTGAAAACGTTCATTCAATCATCCTCTTTGTCTTGACGTCTTGCTCTGAGAACTCCATTCAATATTACAACGAGAAGAAAGGGAGAATTTTAGAAGAATCAATCTTCTTGAGGTTCGAGCAACTTAGGATAATAATAATTATCACAAGATCAGCTCACGGAATGAGACGTAGAACATCTGTGGAGCTGATAGGCAAAGCATGTATCAGGAGGGACAGAGGAAACAATTTGACGAGGATTTGAAGGTAGCGAGGAAACAATTACCATGATCCCATAACGGGGCACCTTGAAAGAGTTGACTGGTAAAATTATTCTCTTAAGTGGCAAAAGAATTACTTTGGATACAGAGATCATTGAAACTCTCTATACCAGCCTAAGGAAATTCACAAACAATCGTTTGAAGGAGTCCGAAGTAATAGCATACTCAAATCGGAAAGGAACTATGGTTATAGAACAACTCGGCAAACGGAAGGCACATTCCAGTTGATACCAAGGATATAACCTAGTGACCGAGCGTGCTTTCAAGAACTTGAGCATTCCCATATTCATCAAGGTTTTACCAACATTCATGCCGAGGATCATGGCAACACATCATACTACCCTGATGAATCATGATGGAGGATGCAGATACAAAAGAGGACAACACTTTCTCGGATTTTACCTTACCAATGCCAAGGAACAAAACCTAGATGATCGACCGAGAGACATTTAGCACTCCTCTTCTAATGTTCTCCTTGATGTACTGGTTACCACGGTCATGCTTAAAAAGCATCAACATGTCCATCAAGTAAAGGTCGGACTTTCGGAGCACAAAATCCATAAGGAACAACTTCTAGAATAAGTCATATGACATCCTCAAGGGGAGGTGGCTAAATTGGCTTAACCAGGATACTACAATAATAGTGCTTCCAGCTAGGTGCGTCCACTTCACCGGAACCTATATCATAGTTCTTGGAAGAAATTCCAACCATCATATCTGCCTGAGATTCAAATCTGGTTGGTAACAGGATAATTCAGACAACATGTTTGGAAAATAAAGTTTGCAACACAACCCGACGAGATGATGTTGCGAGATTCTCAGGAAATGATCTACGGTAGTAAGCTCCAAAACATGAGTTGGTTCTGCTACACACATGTGGACACGCTGTCCAAGACAAGAATGACCATGTAGAAGTCTTACGATAAAACACTACCGGGTTTAGGTGGGGAACCATCATCAAGGATAACAAAGTCCTAACATAAGTCATGATTCTTAAGAAGGGACTTCTTCTTCTTGAATAAATCAATCAGTGGCTTGGTGTGCTAGGGATACATATGGGATGAAGGTAGCAAGCCTATCAAACCATAGCATACTTCGCACATGCATGACTAATTTGGGATGGTACCAGAGGAAACAAAAACAATCTTTCTCAAACTCACGGCGGCAACTTGCATCAAATGCACGTGAATCAGAGAAAGTCACTTCTTTCATCCAACATATGCTTCATGAACGGGACATGAAGATAATGCTTTTAGAAGTTTCCAACACTAGCTGGATGTTCAACACGAATCATGGAGGAGATAAAAATGTTGCTAATGGGCTCAACAACAAGTCATCAAGATTTCCCATAAGATGGAATTCCACAACTATGTGAGCAAGGCGATAGCATTGGTCAGAACAAAAGATATAATGGAGTATGCTCTAGGAATCAACCACGAGTAAGACAACATTATGAACATCATTGGTTCTCAGTTTTATTTGGCGATAGCCCATACTCAAATCAAAGTACTGACAAGATAGTAGATCCAACAATTGATCACAAGGATCAATCAATGAAGATATCATCTTTCTTCAGCACACACTCGCACACAAAAGATCTACCTTTGGAATGAACTAAGTCAGATAAAGCTTTATCTTCCAACTCTCCAAGTTGTTGTTTAGCTCAACTGACTAGTTCAGGGTATCCAAAACAAAATCTTGGAGAATGGGTGGTTTGGAGGAAAACCAACATGATCACAAACTCAACATAGCGGTCAGGTGACAACCTGGTAATACTTCCGAGAAAATATTCGGAACATCACGAACCACCGATATGTCATTAAGCTCGATCTTGCTTCCAAGGCAAGAGGATGTGATTGAGTAAACAAGGGATTGACACAATCCTAACTCTTCGATCGAAGAGTGCACCAGAAATAAGGACTAGGTAGCAGGATCAATCTTAGAATGATGATCCAATAACCAACACACTAAGAATTAAATTATCGTCCGTTAAGTACCAAGAAACACAGTTGCTAGGGGTATTGATTTCACATATCACGATTCACTTGTCGGCATTCCGGTTACAATAACATGGGAACCAAGGAATGAACAATGATGGCAAGAATTATCACTGTGTCAAGAATTCATAAGGGGTGGTGCAATTCTCATGACATTCTTGACATAAGACGGTAATACTTCAAGGTAGAACAGAATCAAAAGCTGGGTTGGCATTTGATTTGTGGATTACAACTGCTTTGACCCAATCCTGGAGATGGATAAGGTACTGGAGTTTGTTTCTCCTAGTGATTTCGGAATAGAATGGCTTGACAGACCACAAGAATATGAGGTATCGATGAGCATGAATGCATGACATGCTCTGTACTATCAAATGATAGACGGAGATCGGGATACAACTAGAGAGAGGGACAACTCAAAGGAACATATATCTTTCGGAGTTGTGGATGCATAGATTAGTATGTCGAGCAAGCTCAACATTTCTTCCGGATAACCCATGCAGAAAGTTAGAACTGGCAGATTCACAATGTAGAATGGGGAACTCGTCAAGAGCACTCTGGTTGTGATCTTTTGGTTCAAAAGAACTTCTGCCATAAGCAGTTCTTGGTATTTGGAAGAAGGATATACCACGGACCTCGAGGACTATCGCAAAGATTACTAATATCCTAAAGGAACTAGAAAACACTATCAACATGAATGAGTAGAGTGAATCTCGGGTTCAAGAACCCAGGAGTCGAATGCCTACTAACTAAATGGCATCACGGGATGCTTTCGAGAATGATGGCCAGAGTCATCACTTTGGGAACACTAATCATGGCTAGATTACTAGGTGGTTCTCTAAGACACCTAGGGTCATAATAATAGCTCCAACATATATGTCAAGGTAATGGAGTACCTCAACTCAGCAATTAGTGTGGTCAATCTGGCCCGAAAGGATCATCGGGAACGGAAAGAAGAGATTTGCAAATGCATCCGACTATTTAGAAACCTAGGATGACTCGAACATCATAACATCTGTAAATGCTCAAAAAGATTTGAGACATCCTGCAAAATGGTGGCATAACCACTCAACATCACAATATCAAGGTTCTGAGGCCAGATATGAACATAAGGAAGTAGTAGAAACTGAACTGAGACTTGAATCCATCAATCCTATAAGTCTATGGATTAGTAACATGGCATCCTAATAGATAGATGAGAAGGCCTAGTTCTTAATCCCCATAGAAAAGAAGAGGTTGACTCAGATCAGAAGGGCATAAGGTAAAGGAGTAAAAAGAGCCTTACGTTCCCTGCCACAATCAATTCCCTTATATAACTAAAGCATTTCTAGACTCAACTTCGACCAGTTTGGCTTGGTAATCCTACAGGTAGTCAGGCTCTGATACCAAAGTTGTCAGGACCCCGATCCTAAGTCAGACCGATCTAGCATGTAACACATCATATCACTTTGCGGCCTCACACACGGTATTCCCACGGGTGCCACCTTACCTGGCCCGGGACCGTTTGCGCCTTTTGGCTCATGTATATGATAGTGTCTCTAGCATCCATATGACAGAGAACCCGAGCCAACATGACTAGTCGTGAACCCAAAGTGGTGCTAACTTACGAGGACATGCATGCATGAACCAACATCGAACGTGTCGGTCATCAGCGTGTGAATCCAGGCTGTAGCAGCTGGGCTAACATGACTCCAGGAACCCGGGCTGTAGCAGGCTAGCAGGAGTCCGGAAGTCACCGCGTGACATTTCTCCGAAGGGACAGACACATGAATGAAGTGGATCACATGCCGGCCAGTCTAAGTGTTCTGGAGCAGTAATAACTGAGCTAGCAGGACTTCGGTGAACCGGTCTATAGCAGACTACCATGGCTCAGTGGAAGCACTAGAGTACATTTCCCCATAAGAGAGGCTACCAAGGATAGACAACTAGGTTGTCGGATCCCACACATACCAAGCATTTCAAATCATACACACAATATGCTCGATATGTGCAAATTAAACATGGCATCATAGCAAAACCCTACAACTCGAAGTATTTATTCATTAGGCTCCGAGGAGCCAAGTATTACAAGCATGGGTCTCATGACCCCACATACAGAGCATACAAGCAACAAGCACATGCGGAAGCTTAACTTGTCTGAGTACAGACAACTAAAAATGAAAAAGGCTGAGAAGACTCACTATCTACAAGACCCTCCCAAGGGTACAAGATCGTAGCTGAGGTAACAAGCTAAACATCAAAGTCCATGCGGAACTACTAGTGAGACTGAAGTCTCTCTGCAAAACACAAATTAAGCCAACGTGAGTACAAATGTACCCAGCAAGACTTACATCAGAACTAACTACATATGCATCATTATCAACAAAGGGATGGTGGGGTTTAACTGTAGCAAGCTAGCTTTGACTCAGTGGCTAACCTGAACTACTACTGCAAGTAACTCTTTTGAGGTGGCACACACGAGTCCACATATTCACCAATCAATACACCACTATGGATGCGCTCCCGTCTCCCTACGAGAACGCCATCCATAGCACTCACGCTTATCTTGCGCATTTTAGAGTATCCACTTTCACTTGTCTATGAACTGTACAAGCAACCCAGAAGTCCTTTACCGCGGACACGGCTATTCAAATAGATCATTTATAACCTCGTAGGGGCGTACTTCTTCACACACGCTCTCGCCACTTTCCACCATGTACACGTCATGTATCTCGGCAGCCTTCAAGAGAAAGCCTGGCGAGGGAGTCTGCCATGACCTGACTAACCACACAAGTCTCTAGTCCAGGTTCATCGCCTATTCAGGTTCCATCTGCGAGGAGATCCGGCCGGGGTTTAGCTCACAGCCCCAAACGATGTGTACAGGGTTCCGCGACACCAAACGGGCGCCCAGCATACCCGGCCACGGTGTATCTACCTCATCATAGCCCACCCCTAGGGTCAGCGCTATGCACGGCCTCCAACACATATCTGTCACATCCCTGGTCCTGTTATGCACTAGGCTAGACCCTCATGTGAGCATCATGTTTTAATTCAAATGAAATTTGAATTGAGGAATTTTCAAAAGCCTCAGAAGACCTCTAAAAATAACCAACATTTAAATCTCATCAAATGAGTCCAAAGAAATGTTCCTGTTACTCTGTGAAAATATTGGTAAGAGGTAAAATTCAAACCAATATTTTTGGAATCACAGAATTATTTATTTTTGGGCCTTTGACTTAAACCAGTGACATATTTGAGTTGAATTTATTTCTATTATATAAGAAATAAAGTTCAAATATTTTTGTAAGTTGCCTGTGACCTTGGACTAGTTCCTGAGCTCACATACAATTTACAGAAAGTTTTAGAAAAATGATTTGATATTTTAAATCAAATCAAAACCAATTGCAGAAAGTAGAAAAGAGAAAGAAAGAGAGAGAGAACCCACCTGGACTTACCTGGCGCCCACCAACCGGCCCAGCTACTCCAGCAGCCCAGCCCACCTCCTCCTCCCTGTCGCCTTCCTCCTCGTGCCAGTAGGCAGAGGAGGGACACCGCGACGCCGCCAAGCTTGTCACGCCACCACCCTGCCTGGCTGCCACCTCCTCTCCCTGGGCGTCTCCCACAGCTCCACGCCACCCCCTGGAACCCCCTCGCACTCTCCCTCGTCCTCATCTCCTCCTCTGTCTCTCTCTCCCGCGATCGCCGTGACCGCCCGAGAACGCCGACGAGCACCCCCGTGACCACCGGCCACCCCTCGCCCTGCTGTTGAGCCCAGAGGCTCAGCCGCAACCTCTTCTCCCTCCTCGCCGAGCTACATGAGCCAGGACGGCCCCAAGACGACGCCTGTGGCCTTCTTCCCCGACCATGGCCGCCGGATGCTGCCGTCCGATTCGCCATCTTCGCCGCCTCCCCGAGTCCGCTGAGCTACTCATCAACCTCGCCGTGAGCTCCTCTGCCGAACCCCTCTCTCCCCGTGCTCTATTTCCCTCCGTAGCCGCCGTTTCCACCACACCCGAGAGCTTCTCGCCGCCGGCCATGGCGTAGCCGTGGCCATAGTCACCGCAGCTCATTCCCGAGCGCGTCACCGTGCTCAGCACATCGCCAGGAGGCCGTAGCACCCAGCCGTTCGCCCCGCCGTGCCCCACAGCACCATTCCCAACTTCGCCGAACTCCGACCGCCGCAAAAGTTGCCGCCGTCGTCGATTTAGTCCACTCCGGTGCGAGTTGTTGCCTCCGTTGGATGCGCAAGACTCTCAGCTCTCCGTAGCCGCAAACCGCGTCCAAAACCGAGCCCTGTGGGCAAAACCCGCAGCACGCCGCCGCGTCTGGCTTCGCCGGCGGCTAAACGCCGGAAGGCCTTGGCCCGTTGACCGGCGGGTTTGACCCCGCCGACTTAGTTGACTAGGTGGGGCCCTCTGCTAATTAACCTAGTTTAGGTTTAATCAAAATTAGTTAGTCTAATTAGCTACTGACAAGCGGGACCCACTGGTCAGGTTGACCTGGGCGCCCCCGTTGACCCCCTGACGTCACCCTCACGCAGGGCTGACGCAGTAAACCCTTTTCTGGATTTTTAAATAAATCTAAACGATTTATTTATTTCAGAAAATAGCTAAAACTTCTAAAAATCATAGTAATTCAACCGTGACTCCAAATCAAACAAATTATATATGTAAAATATCAGAAAAATTCAAGGAATCCATATGTACCATTTTCATGCATGTTTGAACAATGTGTGTCCTCTGTTTTGGACAAAACAAATAAATGGCATTTAAACTCTCACATATGGAGTTTGAATTTGAATCTTGTATTCAAACCAACCCCATTTAACTTGTTGCTAGATGCATTAGCCCAAAACACATTCATATTGCCATGTCATAGCATGCATCATACTGTGCATTGCATTGATCGTGTTTCTTCTGTGTTTGCCGGTGTTGTTCCCCCTCGGTAGACGTTGTTCCGACGTTGTGATCGTTGACACTGATGAAGACTCAATGCTATCTTCAGAAGTGCCAGGCAAGCAAAACCCCCTTGTTCATTCCGATACAATCCTACTCTCTTGCCCTGCTCTCTTTTACTGCATTAGGACAACAACGAGTCATTTGTTACTTGCTGCGGTAGCTGAACCCCTTTATCCTCTGCATGACCTGTCATTGCCACAGTAAATAGATGAAACCCACTAGTATGAGTAGGAGTTGCTTGAGCCCTGTTGTGCCTACTCATTCATGTTTGTTTGTCATGCCTGCTACTGCTTAGAGTTGAGTCAGGTCTGATTCATCGGGGATGAATCAGAGGTGTGTGAACATGTCCTACTATATGTGAGCTAAGTGTGTGAACACGATTTGGTAAAAGGTATCGGTGAGAGGCCATGTAGGAGTACATGGTGGGTTGTCTCGTTGAAGCCGTCCTTAGGAGCTGAGTTCTGTGTTTGTGATCCATGATTCAGCTACTACCATGCATTGGGCCCTGAAATATGACCCCGCTCGACTTCTTATTCACCCTTGTCCTCTGTCCAGGAGTTGCAAGTAGTTTCTGGTGTTTGTAGGTTTTGTGCTGGAGGCCGTGCGCAGCGCTGACCGGAGGGGTGGGCTGTGATGTGGTAGGCACATGGCATGATGTACCGGGCGCCCGTTTGGTGTCTCGGGAACCCTGCACACATCGTTTGGGGCTGTGAGCGAAACTCCGGCCGGATATCCTCATGGATGGAACCCGAATAGGCGATAAACCTGGACTAGAGACTTGAGTGTTTAGGTAGGTCGTGGTCTACACCCATGTTGGCTTTCGCTTGAAGTCTGCCGAGCACATGTCGTGTGCAGACGCTAAGTGGTGGAAACATGTATGAAGAAGTACACCCCTGCAGGGTTAACATCATCTATTCGAATAGCCATGTCCGGGGTAAAGGACTTCTGGGTTGCTTATATCAGTTCATAGACAAGTGAAAGTGGATACTCTAAAATACGCAAGATAAGCGTGAGTGCTATGGATGGCGTTCTCGTAGGGAGACATGAGCGGTTCCATAGTGGTGTATTGGTTGGTGAATATGTGGACTCGTGTGCGCCACCTCAAAAGAGTTGCTTGCAGTCGTAGTTTAGGATAGCCACCGAGTCAAAGCTGGCTTGCTGCAGTTAAACCCCACCATCCCCTTTGTTGATAATGATGCATATGTAGTTAGTTCTGATGTAAGTCTTGCTGGGTACATTTGTACTCACGTTGCTTAATTTATGTTTTTGCAGAGAGAGACTTCAGTATCACTAGTAGTTCCACGTGGACTTCGACATTTAGCTTGTTACCTCAGCTACGATCTTGTGCCTCGGCAGGATTTGGTAGATAGTCAGGCTTCTCAGCCTTTTTCATTTATAGATGTCTGTACTCAGACATGTTAGCTACCGCTTGTGCTTTGACTTGTATGCTCTGAATGTTGGGTGTGAGACCCATGCTTGTATTATCTCGCTCCTCGGAGCCTATTGAATAAAATACTTGAGTTATAGAGTCATGTTGTGATGCCATGTTGTATTTGCACATATCGAGCATATTGTGTGTATGTTATTGAAATGCTTGGTATGTGTGGGATCTGACTATCTAGTTGTTTAACCTTAGTAGCTCCTCTTACCGGGAAATGTCTCCTAGTGTTTCCACCAAGCCATGGTAGCTTGCTACTGCTCCGGAACACTTAGGCTGGCCGGCATGTGTCCTTCTTCGTTCCTGTGTCTGTCCCTTCGGGGAAATGTCACGCGATGAATACCGGAGTCCTGTTAGCCCGCTACAGCCCAGTTCACCGGAGTCCTGTTAGCCCAGTGCTACAGCCTGGATTCGCTCGCTGGACCGACACGTTCGATGCTGGGTCATGGATGCCTGTCCCTGTAAGTCTGTGCCACTTTGGGTTTACGACTAGCCATGTCAGCCCGGGCTCCTTATCATATGGATGCTAGCGACACTATCATATACGTGTGCCAAAAGGCGCAAACGGTCCCGGGCAAAGGTAAGGCGACACCCGTGGGAATACCGTGCGTGAGGCCGCAAAGTGATATGAGGTGTTACATGCTAGATCGATGTGGCATTGAGTCGGGGTCCTAACAGCGTTGGTATCAGAGCTTGACTGCCTGTAGGATTACCAAGCCAAACTGGTCGAAGTTGAGTCTAGAAATTCTTTAGTTATATAAGGGAATTGATTGTGGGATGGAACGTAAGGCTCTTTTTACTCCTTATACCTTATGCCCTTCTGATCTGAGTCATCTTATCTTTCCTACGGGGTTAAGGAACTAGGCTTTCTCTTCTTTCTATCAGGATCACGTGTTACTAATCTGTAGACTTATAAGATTGTTGGATTTAAGCTTGAGTTCAGTTCCTACGACTTCTGTGTGTTAACTGTTGATCTCGAAACCTTGGTATTGTGCTTCTGAGTGGCTATGCCACCATTTTTGTAGCATGTCTCAAATCTTTTTGAGCATTTATAGCCGTTATGTTGTCCGAGTCATCCCAGGTTTCTAAACAGTCTGATGCATTTGCAAATCCCTTCTTCCCATTCCCGATGTCCTTTTGGTCAGATTAATCACACAAATTAGTGAGTTGAGGTACTTTATTGCCTCGACATATATGTTGGAGTTAATAATTATGACCCTAAGTGCTTAGGGGATCATCTAGTGGTCTAGCCATGATCTGTGTTTCCAGTGTGATGATTCTGGCCGTCATTATCGAAAGCATCCCGTGATGCCATTTAGTTAGCAGGCATTCTATTTCTGGGTTCTGAACCCGAGATTCACCCCATTTATCTCATGTTGATAGTGTTGCTAGTTCCTTTTGGAAATTAGTAACTTTTGCATTAGTCCTCGAGGTCCATGGTATTTTCCTTCTTCCAAATACTATGAACCATTCAGGCAGAAGTTATTTGAACCAAAAGATCACAATCAGAGTACTCTTGAGGAGTTCTCCATTCATAAATCGTGACTCTGCCAGTCCTACCTCTCTGCATGGGTTATCCGGAAGAAACATATTGAACTTGGTTCGACATACTAATCTATGCATCCACAACTCAGAAAATTATATGTTCTTTGAGTTGTCCCTCTTAGTTGTCTTCTAACCCTGGTCTATCATTTGATAGTCAAGAGTATGCGTGCATTCCTATTACTCTTGTGGTCCGTCAAGCCATTCTATTCCGGAATGACTAGGAGAAACAAACTCCAGTACCTTGTCCATTTCCAGGATTGGGTCAAAGCAGTCGTACTCCGCAGATCAAATTGCTAATCTTGCTTTTGCTCTGTTCCACCTTGGAGTATTACCATCTTTATATCAAGAATGTCATGGGAATTGCACACCATCCTATGAACTCTTGGTACAGTGATACTTCTTGCCATCACTGTTCATTCCTCGGTTTCCGTGTTTTTGTAACCGGAATGCCGACAAGTGAATCGTGGTGTGTGAAATCAATACTCCTAGCAACCTTGTTGCTTGGTAGTTAAATGGACAATAACCTCATTCTTAACGTGTTGGTTCTTGAATCATCATTCTAAGATTGATCGTGCTACCTTGTCCATCTTCCTGGTGCACATTTCGATGGATGAGTTAGGATTTTGTCAAGTCCTCGCTCATTTGATCATATCGTCTTGCCCTGAAAAGCAAGATTGTTCTCGATCTTAGTAACATATTGGTGGTTCGTGATTTTCCGAATATCTTCTCGAAAGTATCACCAGGTTGTCACATGACTGTTATGTTGAGCTCGTGATCAAGTTGGTTTATCCTGTAAACCACCCTTTCTCCAAGAATCCGTGTTGGATACCCTGAGCTAGTTGGTTAAGCTATGCATCAACTTGGAGAGTTGGAAGATAGAAGCTTGTCCGATATAGTTCATTATAAGGGATGTCTTGTATGTGTGTTGAAGTAAGTTGATATCTTCATCGACTGAACCTCGTGATCAGTTAATGGACCTATCATTTTTATCCAACCTTTGATTGGAGTATGGGCTATCATCCAATCAGACCAGAACCAACGATATTCGTAATGTTGTCTTACTCGTGGTTGATCCCTCGAGCATACACCATTATATCTTTTGGGTCTGACCAATGCTATCACTTGTTCACCTAACTATGGAATTCCTTTTAAAAGGAAACCCAGATGAATTGTTGTTGAGCCCATTGACAACATCCTTATCTCCTCCATGATCTTGTTGGACAACAAGTTAGTGTTGGAAACTTTTGAAAGCATTTTCTTCATGCTAGCTCATGAAGTATTTGTTTGATGAAAGGAGTGACTTCCTCTTATACACGTGCATTTGGTGAAAGTTGCCGCCGTGAATTTGAGAAAGTTAGTTTTGCTTCCTCTGGAATCATCCCAAGTCAGTCATGCACACGTGCGAAGTATTCTGTGGTCTGGAGACTTGCAACCTTCATTCCATAGGTGTCCCGAGCACACCAAGCCACCGATTGATTTGTTCAAGGAGAAGAAGTTCCTTCTTAAGAGTATACCTTATGCAAGGACTTCGATATCCTCGGTGATGGTTCCCCACCTGAACTCGGTAGTGTTTAATTATAAGACTACTACGTGGCCATGCTTGTCTGGGACAACGTGTTCACATGTTTGTAGCAGAACCAGCTCATGTTTTGGAGCTTACTATCGTAGTTCATTCCCCGAGAATCTCGCAACGTCATCTCGTCGATTTGTGTTGCAAACTTTCGTTTTTCTTCCTAGACTCGATGAGTCTGCAATATCCTGACACCAACCAGATCTGAATCTCAGGCAGATATGATGGTTTGGAACATTTCCCAAGAACTATAATATTGGTCCCTCGGAAACCGGTAAAGTGGATGTCGTGGCCAACACACCCAACCGGAAGACCTATTATTGTAGTATCTTGATTGAGAAAGTTGGCCACCTCCCCATAAAGATTTCGTAGGATCTACTTCTGTAGTTATTCCTTATGATTTTTGTGTTCACGAAGTCCGACCTTTACTTGATGTCCTAGATATCGACCCAGTTTGATAAATGGGTTGCGCTAGCACCTCAAGGAGAACATTAGAAGCGGAGTGTCAAATGTCTCTCGGTCGATCATCCAGATTTTATTTCCTTGGCCCCGCCAAGGGTGAAATCTGAGAAAGTGTTATCTTCCTTTGCATCTGCATCATCCATCATCATTCATCATGGTAGCAAGTTGTGTTGCCAGGATCCTTGACACGGATATTGGTAAAATCTTGATGATTATGGAAATGCTCAAGTTCTTGAGAGCACGCGCAAGTGCTAGGTTTGATTGTCGGCATTAACTGTATAGTGCTCTCAGTTTCCTCGGCAATGCTATGACCTTTTCAAACAGTGAATTCACTCTCTATTGTTGGGTTCTTCCCCAGTTACCAGAATCATTCCCAGCATTTGCATTTTGTTCCCAGCTTGCACCGCCAATGTGCCATTCTACCATGGATCTCTTCCATTTCCGGTGGTAAGCAAATTCATCCATTACGTTGTCTTCAACAAGGTAATCCACATCATCCAAGTCCGAGTATGCCATTCTACCGACCCCCTCCAAGCGATCGCTCGAGAATTGCCTTAGGCTGGTTTAAAGAGTTTCAATGATCTCTGAATCAAAGGTAATTCTTCTTGCCACTTAAGGGGATATATCTACGAGTCACCATCCCTAAGGTGCCTCGTCGTGGTATCATGGCAACTCAACTCCTCGCTGCGCTGACAACCGTTCACCACCTTCTTAAGTGTGGAATTGTAGTCTACCTGGTAAACCTCTGTCATTTGTTCCACTTCATTCCGCTAGAGGTGTGCTTCATCTCTCAGCTCGAGAGATGTTGCTATGTCTCATTCTGTGAGTTAATCCTGAGTTGTTCGACCTTCGAGAAGAACGATTCTTTTAGGGTCTTTCCTTCCTCTCGTTGTCATGATAGTTGGAGTTCTCAGAGCAAGACTTCAAGACAATGATGGTGAACGAATCAACGTTCATTTGAAGTGCAACCTGGATCGTGAAGATTGTTCTAGTTTGCGTTCCCCCTTCAGCTTACCCTACGTTTGAATCTCGGGACGAGATTTTTGTTTAGTGGGGGTGAGTTGTCACATCCCTGGTCCTGTTATGCACTAGGCTAGACCCTCATGTGAGCATCATGTTTTAATTCAAATGAAATTTGAATTGAGGAATTTTCAAAAGCCTCAGAAGACCTCTAAAAATAACCAACATTTAAATCTCATCAAATGAGTCCAAAGAAATGTTCCTGTTACTCTGTGAAAATATTGGTAAGAGGTAAAATTCAAACCAATATTTTTGGAATCACAGAATTATTTATTTTTGGGCCTTTGACTTAAACCAATGACATATTTGAGTTGAATTTATTTCTATTATATAAGAAATAAAGTTCAAATATTTTTGTAAGTTGCCTGTGACCTTGGACTAGTTCCTGAGCTCACATACAATTTACAGAAAGTTTTAGAAAAATGATTTGATATTTTAAATCAAATCAAAACCAATTGGAGAAAGTAGAAAAGAGAAAGAAAGAGAGAGAGAACCCACCTGGACTTACCAGGCGCCCACCAACCGGCCCAGCTCCTCCAGCAGCCCAGCCCACCTCCTCCTCCATGTCGCCTTCCTCCTCGTGCCAGTAGGCAGAGGAGGGACACCGCGACGCCGCCGAGCTCGCCACGCCACCACCCTGCCTGGCTGCCTCCTCCTCTCCCTAGGCGTCTCCCGCAGCTCCACGCCACCCCTTGGAACCCCCTCGCACTCTCCCTCGTCCTCATCTCCTCCTCTGTCTCTCTCTCCCGCGATCGCCGTGACCGCCCGAGAACGCCGATGAGCACCCCCGTGACCACCGGCCACCCCTCGCCCTGCCGTTGAGCCCAGAGGCTCAGCCGCAACCTCTTCTCCCTCCTCGCCGAGCTACATGAGCCAGGACGGCCCCAAGACGATGCATGTGGCCTTCTTCCCCGACCACGGCCGCCGGATGCCGCCGTCCGATTCGCCATCTTCGCCGCCTCCCCGAGTCCGCTGAGCTACTCATCAACCTCGCCGTGAGCTCCTCTGCCGAACCCCTCTCTCCCCGTGCTCTATTTCCCTCCGTAGCCGCCGTTTCCACCGCACCCGAGAGCTTCTCGCCGCCGGCCATGGCGTAGCCGTGGCCACAGCCACCGCAGCTCGTTCCCGAGCGCGTCATAGTGCTCAACACATCGCCAGGAGGCCGTAGCACCCAGCCATTCGCCCCGCCGTGCCCCACAGCACCATTCCCAACTTTGCCGAACTCAGGCCGCCGCAAAAGTTGCCGCCGTCGTCGATTTAGTCCACTCCGGTGCGAGTTGTTGCCTCCGTTGGATGCGCGAGACTCTCAGCTCTCCGTAGCCGCAAACCGCGTCCAAAACCGAACCCTGTGGGCAAAACCCGCAGCACGCCGCCGCGTCTGGCTTCGCCGGCGGCTAAACGCCGGCAGGCCTTGGCCCGTTGACCGGCGGGTTTGACCCCACCGACTTAGTTGACTAGGTGGGGCCCTCTGCTAATTAACCTAGTTTAGGTTTAATCAAAATTAGTTAGTCTAATTAGCTACTGACAAGCGGGACCCACTGGTCAGGTTGACCTGGGCGCCCCCGTTGACCCCCTGACGTCACCCTGACGCAGGGCTGACGCAGTAAACCCTTTTCTGGATTTTTAAATAAATCTAAACGATTTATTTATTTCAGAAAATAGCTAAAACTTCTAAAAATCATAGTAATTCAACCGTGACTCCAAATCAAACAAATTATATATGTAAAATTATCAGAAAAATTCAAGGAATCCATCTGTACCATTTTCATGCATGTTTGAACAATGTTTGTCCTCTGTTTTGGACAAAACAAATAAATGGCATTTAAACTCTCACATATGGAGTTTGAATTTGAATCTTGTATTCAAACCAACCCCATTTAACTTGTTGCTAGATGCATTAGCCCAAAACACATTCATATTGCCATGTCATAGCATGCATCATACTGTGCATTGCATTGATCGTGTTTCTTCTGTGTTTGCCGGTGTTGTTCCCCCTCGGTAGACGTTGTTCCGACGTTGTGATCGTTGACACTGATGAAGACTCAATGCTATCTTCAGAAGTGCCAGGCAAGCAAAACCCCCTTGTTCATTCCGATACAATCCTACTCTCTCGCCCTGCTCTCTTTTACTACATTAGGACAACAACGAGTCATTTGTTACTTGCTGCGGTAGCTGAACCCCTTTATCCTCTGCATGACCTGTCATTGCCACAGTAAATAGGTGAAACCCACTAGTATGAGTAGGAGTTGCTTGAGCCCTGTTGTGCCTACTCATTCATGTTTGTTTGTCATGCCTGCTACTGCTTAGAGTTGAGTCAGGTCTGATTTATCGGGGATGAATAAGAGGTGTGTGAACATGTCCTACTATATGTGAGCTAAGTGTGTGAACACGATTTGGTAAAAGGTATCGGTGAGAGGCCATGTAGGAGTACATGGTGGGTTGTCTCGTTGAAGTCATCCTTAGGAACTGAGTTCTGTGTTTGTGATCCATGATTCAGCTACTACCATGCATTAGGCCCTGAAATATGACCCCGCTCGACTTCTTATTCACCCTTGTCCTCTGTCCAGGAGTTGCAAGTAGTTTCTGGTGTTTGTAGGTTTTGTGCTGGAGGCCGTGCGCAGCGCTGACCGGAGGGGTGGGGTCTGATGCGGTAGGCACGTGGCACGGTGTACCGGGTGCCCGTTTGGTGTCTCGGGAACCCTGCACACATCGTTTGGGGCTGTGAGCGAAACTCCGACCGGATCTCCTCATGGATGGAACCCGAATAGGCAATAAACCTGGACTAGAGACTTGAGTGTTTAGGTAGGTCGTGGTCTACACCCACGTCGGCTTTCGCTTGAAGTCTGCCGAGCACATGTCGTGTGCAGACGCTAAGTGGTGGAAACATGTATGAAGAAGTACACCCCTGCATGGTTAACATCATCTATTCGAATAGCCGTGTCCGCGGTAAAGGACTTCTGGGTTGCTTATATCAGTTCATAGACAAGTGAAAGTGGATACTCTAAAATACGCAAGATAAGCGTGAGTGCTATGGATGGCGTTCTCGTAGGGAGACGGGAGTGGTTCCATAGTGGTGTATTGGTTGGTGAATATGTGGACTCGTGTGCGCCACCTCAAAAGAGTTGCTTGCAGTCGTAGTTTAGGATAGCCACCGAGTCAAAGCTGGCTTGTTGCAGTTAAACCCCACCATCCCCTTTGTTGATAATGATGCATATGTAGTTAGTTCTGATGTAAGTCTTGCTGGGTACATTTGTACTCACGTTGCTTAATTTATGTTTTTGCAGAGAGAGACTTCAGTCTCACTAGTAGTTCCACGTGGACTTCGACGTTTAGCTTGTTACCTCATCTACGATCTTGTGCCTCTGCAGGATTTGGTAGATAGTCAGGCTTCTCAGCCTTTTTCATTTATAGATGTCTGTACTCAGACATGTTAGCTTCCGCTTGTGCTTTGACTTGTATGCTCTGAATGTTGGGTCGTGAGACCCATGTTTGTATTATCTCGCTCCTCGGAGCCTATTGAATAAAATACTTGAGTTATAGAGTCATGTTGTGATGCCATGTTGTATTTGCACATATCGAGCATATTGTGTGTATGTTATTGAAATGCTTGGTATGTGTGGGATCTGACTATCTAGTTGTTTAACCTTAGTAGCCCCTCTTACCGGGAAATGTCTCCTAGTGTTTCCACTGAGCTATGGTAGCTTGCTACTGCTCTGGAACACTTAGGCTGGCCGGCATGTGTCCTTCTTCATTCCTGTGTCTGTCCCTTCGGGGAAATGTCACGCGATGAATACCGGAGTCCTGTTAGCCCGCTACAGCCCGGTTCACCAGAGTCCTCTTAGCCCAGTGCTACAGCCTGGATTCGCTCGCTGATGACCGACACGTTCGATGCTGGGTCATGGATGCCTGTCCCTGTAAGTCTGTGCCACTTTGGGTTTACGACTAGCCATTCAGCCCGGGCTCCTTATCATATGGATGCTAGCGACACTATCATATATGTGTGCCAAAAGGCGCAAACGATCCCGGGCAAAGGTAAGGCGACACCCGTGGGAATACCGTGCATGAGGCCACAAAGTGACATGAGGTGTTACATGCTAGATCGATGTGGCATTGAGTCGGGGTCCTGACAATATCCTACAAACACCATAAACTAGTTGCAACTCCTGGACAGAGATCAAGGCGATTAACAAGTCAAGAGGGGCACTTAAGCATTCCAATGTGTGGTAGTAACTGTTCATGGATCACAAACACAGAACTCAGTTCCTGAGGACGGCTGCAATGAGACAACCCTCCATGTACTCCTACATGGCCTCTCACCGCTACCTTTACCAAATTATGTTCACACACTTAGCTCTCAACAAAAGGACATGTTCACCACATTCTAATTCATCCCCGATGAATCAGACCTGACTTAAATCTAAGCAGTAGCAGGCATGACAACAAGCATGAATGAGTAGGCACATAAGGGCTCAAACAACTCCTACTCATGCTAGTGGGTTTCATCGATTTACTATGGCAATGACGGGTCATGCAGAGGAAATGGGGTTCAACTACCGTAGCATGTAACAGTTGAATCGTTGTTGTCCTAATCCAGTAAAAAAGAGAAGAAGCGAGAGAGTGGGATTGTATCGGAATGAACAAGGGGGTTTTGCTTGCCTGGCACTTCTGAAGATAATATAGCTCTTCATCGGTGTCATCAATCTCATCATCGGAACGTCGTCTACTCAGAGGGGACAAACACCGACAACAGAGAAAGAACACAGTTAATGCAATGCAACAATATGATGCATGATCATGACATGGCAATATACTGTGATTTGGGCTAATGCAACAGAAAGTCATTTTAGTTGAAGTGGAATTCAAAACTACATCAAATTCCAACTCCAAACCTATTATGAAACTTGCCCTACTCATGTTTCCTCCTAAACAGTGAGGTTAACTTGCTCAAACATGCATGAACATGGCATAAACAGATTCTTTGGGTTTTTCTGATCATTTTTCATATATAAATTATTTCATTCAGAGTTATGGTTGATTTTCTATGATTTTTGGAAGTTTGGGATATTTTCTGGAATAAACAAATCATTTCTGATTTATTTTAAATCCTAGAAAATATTTACTGCGTCAGCATGACGTACCAGTGGCGTCATAGGTCAACGGGCTGGCCCATGTTAAACCTGACCAGTAGGGCCCACTAGTCAATGATACACACTCAGCAACAGAGGCTGACATGTGGGACCGGGTCAATGCTGACGTGGGCAAGTCAAGCTGACCGGTGGGGCCACGGCATTAGCTTAATCTAAGCAGGGAGATAAACATGTGATTAATTAAGGGTGCGGGGCCCATTTGTCAGTGACCTAAGACTATTAGGTTAGCGCCTAGTCTGTAGTTAGGCCGGTGTTTAACCGGGGTTAACTCGCCGGCGAGGTGCCGCGGCGGCGGGGTGGCTCGGGAATCGCCCACAGGGCACGGCTTGCGACACATTTGGGTCCTATGGCGAGCAGGGGCTCATGCGCATCCAGCGGTGGCGGTGAGAGGGCGTGAGGTGGTCTGTAGCAGCGGCAGCGGCGAGTTGGGCGGCGGCCGGAGCTCGGGTGTCAACGGAATCGACGACACGGCGCGCGGGAGGACCAGAGGTTTGCACCTACGTGTTCTACGAGAGCTCATGAACCCAACGGAGGCACGGACGGGACCATTTGGTCACCGGAGCCTCGTCGGCAACGAGCTCATGCGGTGGCGGCATACGGGACTCACGGTCATCGGTGTTGCAGCGAGAAATCGACCATGGGGAGAGGGGGGATATGACGGCGGGGCTCACAGGGAGTTGGATGGGCGGCTCGTTTGGCACGGGGAAGCGTCGGAGCGACCGGGCGGCGAAGGGGATCTTCGGCGACCCGAGGAGGAAGAAGGGGTCAGGGACGTCATCACGGAGCTCCTGGCGGCTCCTGGCTTGGTGCAGAGGACGCGGTGGTCGAGGCGGAGCTCGTGGCATATCCAGATGGGCGTGGGAAGGTCGGTGGTAGCGGCGAACGGCGACGGTGGCGGCGGCTCCGTTCAGTGGTGAGAGAGAGAGAGAGGTCCAGGGGAGAGGATTAGGATGAGGGAAAGCGAGAGAGCGTCAAGGGGGTCGCATTGCGTCCTTAGGGCGACGGGGAGACAGGCAGGAGGTGGCCGGCGCGTGGCCGGCGCGCGACGAGCACGCGCCCCTGCCTTCTGACGCGAGGTAGGGGGTGACTGGCGCTGGCCACTCGGCTGGGCCGGCACAGTGCCAGGCCAGCAGTGGCCCAGGTAGGCGTTCTCTCTCTCTTTTCTAAATTGTTTATGTTTCCTATTTTCTTTAACTCTGTTTTGATTTGATTTTCAACCCAAAACATTTTCTGAGCTTCTGTAAATTGTTCTATGGACTAGTGACATTAATATAAAGCCCCACAACAATTTCCAGAATTATTGGTTCATATTTGAAATATATCAAATATAAATCCAATGCAAATAGTTATTGAATTAATTCCAAATGCCCAAAATAAATACTTATGAGCTCCTGAAAATATTGGTTTGAATTTTAGCTCTGGCCAATATTTTCAGAGAGAAACATGAACATTTTCTTGGACCTATTTGAAGCAATTTTTATCTTGGTCATTTTCAGAAATGATTTCTGAGGCTTTCACATGTCCCCATTTCAAATTCATTAAAATTTAAACATGATGCACACATGACTAGCTAGTCTAGGTCATACCGGAACTAGGGATGTGACAGCCTATCTTTCCTTCTCGAGAGGATGTAATCAAGATAGAGTGTTGACTGTCGAAGTAATTGACAACGGGTACCCCGAAGACGGCAAGACAATATTTCAAGACATCGGGGCTAGTAAAGCCCCTCGGTCCGATTGCTCAGGCCGCCCAGGCGGCCCCCTGTCCGACTGCCCGGGCCGACTCGCCACCCGGCCTGCTTCGCGGAGTCGGCCACTGCATCGATCTGACATCGACCCGACAATGACGAGACTGCTGTACCCGAGCACTGTTCACGTGTCACCCGAGCCATCATGTATAGTGTCATTTGTCCTCTGGCACTATTTATGAAGTGACCCAGGGGACAAGCATGACACCCCACCATGCCCCCCTTGTTCCCATGCCACCACATAGCTTACTTCCTAAGCTAGCCCACACTATATAAGCTAGCTAGCCATCCATCCATCCATCCACTTACTCAGGTATGAGCACACATGCTCACAGCTACAAGTCATGGGCATAGCCAGACACTAAAGCATGCCACTTACATGCATATATGAAACTAGATGCCTATGGCACTCCTTTCAGATATAGCTCCAGGAGCAACTCTGTACCAGATATACCACATATGCTCACACATGCAGGAGTAGGGGTATTATCTCTCCGGAGAGCCCCGAACCTGGGTAAACTACCGCGTGCTACTCGCATACCCGCTCCCAGGCCTACGAGCAGTAATCTTGCCCTCACACGAAGCCACCCTGTGGCATCTGTCGTCTTGCACCCCCCATGAGAATACCACGACAGTTGGAGCCCACCGTGGGGCGGTACTATGATACCGCGCTGCTGCTAGTTTCGCAGTCCGGGCGGGACCCTTTTCGTCACCTCCGCCGTGACATCGATGTCGTCTCTCTGGCCGTGCTCGAGGGCTTGAGATCAACTTGCCCCCGAAGTGGCCGCGAGGAGCGGCGCGTCCTCGCCGTCAGCTTCGCCCTCTTCGTCACCACCGCCGTTCCGCCTCTCGGGCGCTCGCTGAGCTCTTGTTCCACCCGTCGTCGACTGCCTCGTCGCCGGCGCTAACATCACGTCCGTCGTCGGCAAGCTTGGCCTATTGTGCTCTCGACTGCTATGCTCCCGCACGCTCACTCATCTTCCTCGTTCCCCCACAAGCACACTAGATGGTCATGGCCGCTCTGATTGATCCCCATCTCCCAGTGTAACGCCCGGATAATCATGCTATAGTAAAACCATGTTAATGATGCCACGTCACCTCGGTTACGGCTGATAATCTCGTGTTAGTTTGAAACGGATTCAAATTCAAAATTTGAATTAAGATAACAATTAAAGTTTTCAAAAGTCAAAACTAAAATGTTCGATGTGTTGAAAATATTCCCTAACTATTTTTCATGAAGAATCCATGCTTTTATAAAAAAAACCTAAATACATAAAAGGAATTAACACAAGAAAGAGAAATAAATAAAAGAAAAAAAGGAAAAGGCAAAGCTAACAAAAAAGGAAAAGAGAAACCCCCCTCCCCGCTGGGCCATGGCCCAGATGGCCTCGGGGCCTAACAGGCCGGCCCACCCCGCCGCCTTAATCCCCCACTCCCCCACTCTCCCACCGACACTCCCCACTCCCCCCTCGCACAAAATATCTCCCTTCCCCCGTCTCTCCCAATTGGATCGGGAGGAGACCCCCGACGCCCACTGGACCCCGCCGCCGCCAGGAGCTACCACGCCGGTCTGCTTCCGCTCTGCATCGCCGTCTACGTCCTCCTCCCCGCGCCTCGCTGCCCAGAACCCTACGGCACCCAGTGAGGCCCCTCCTCTCTCTCCCGCGCCCCGCCCTATCCCCGCATCGGCTGCGTGCCCCAATGCACGTGTGACGCGCCTGCACGTCCATCCGGCTCCGGCCACGCCGCCCGGGCCATGCCCTCCTCGTCCCGGCCGCAACTCTGCGCGCCCCCACGCATGCATGCCCGCGCTTGGCCACGCGTCGCCTCTGATGTCGTTGCTCGCGCTCCGAGCCGCACTTGCCGCGTCGCCTCTTCTCTCTGCAGCCGCGCGGCCCCGCCGACCACCACTGCCGACCAGCGCTTAGGGAGTCCTGGATTAGGGGGTATCCGGACAGCCGGGCTATATCCTTTGGCCGGACTGTTGGACTATGAAGATACAAGATTGGAGACTTTGTCCCATGTCCGGATGGGACTCTCCTTGGCATGGAAGGCAAGCTTGGCAATACGGATATGTGGATCTCCTTCCTTGTAACCGACTCTGTGTAACCCTAGCCCCCTCCGGTGTCTATATAAACCGGAGGGTTTTAGTCCGTAGGACAACATACAATCATACCATAGGCTAGCTTCTAGGGTTTAGCCTCTCTGATCTCGTGGTAGATCAACTCTTGTACTACTCATATTATCAAGAACAATCAAGCAGGACGTAGGGTTTTACCTCCATCAAGAGGTCCCAAACCTGGGTAAACACCGTGTCCCCTGCCTCCTGCTACCATCTGCCTAGACGCATAGTTCGGGACCCGCTACCCGAGATCCGCCGGTTTTGACACCGACATTGGTGCTTTCATTGAGAGTTCCTCTGTGTCGTCATCGTTAGGCTTGATGGCTCCTTCGATCATCAATAGCGATGCAGTCCAGGGTGAGACCTTTCTCCCCGGACAGATCTTTTTATTCGGCAACTTCGCACTGCGGGCCAACTCGCTTGGCCATCTGGAGCAGATCGAGAGTTACGCCCCTGGCCACCAGGTCAGGTTTAGAAGCTTAAACTACACGGCCGACATTCGTGAAAACTTGATCTTTGACGGATTCGAGCCCCTGCCGAGTGCGCTGCACGGTCACGATGAGCATGATTTAGTTCTACCATCGGACAGTGTTTCGGAGACCGCACCGGCAACCGCTCCGACCCTTAATTCGGAGCCAATTGCGCCATCCATGGACGGGTGGATAGACCCCTCCACGGAGGCCGTATCCTCAGTGGCGATCGAGCCGAGTATCGACCTTACCCTTCATGGGAGCCGTGACGCCGAACTGTCGGATTCTTCCCCGGCCACGGACTCCGAACTGCATGCGCCCGTCGAATCCGACTGGGCGCCGATCATGGAGTTCACCTCCGCGGATATCTTTCAGCACTCTCCCTTCGGCGACATACTGAACTCATTAAGGTCTCTCTCCTTGTCAGGAGAGTCCTGGCCGAACTATGTCCAGCAGGATTGGGATGCGGATGATGAAGAAATTCGTCGCCCACCCACCACCCACTTAGTAGCCACTGTCGACGATTTGACCGACACGCTCGACTTCGCCTCCGAAGACATCGACGGTATGGACGACGATGCGAGAGACGAACAGGAACCACTGCCCACAGGGCACTGAACAACCACCTCATCATATGATATATACATGGTGGACACACCCAAAGAAAGCAATGGTGATGGGACAGCGGAGGACGATCCCTCCAAGAAGCAACCGAAGCGCCGACGTCAGCGGTGCCACTCTAAGTCTCGCCAAAGAAAAAGCGGTGATACCGGCACATGAATAATAGCACTCCGGACAGTGCCGAAGATGACAACAATCCCCTCCAGCAAGATTTAGAGATGGAGGATGGAGAAGCCAGCCCTCCCGAGAGAGCGGCAGATGGACAGGCGGAGGATGATAATTACATGCCTCCCTCCGAAGACGAGGCAAGCCTCGACGATGATGAATTTGTCGTGCCTGAGGATCCCGACGAGAAAGAGCGCTTCAAGCGTCGGCTTATAGCCACGACAAATAGCCTTAAGAAAAAGCAACAGCAGCTTCAAGCTGATCAAGATTTGCTAGCTGACAGATGGACTGAAGTCCTTGCGGCCGAGGAATATGAACTCGAACGCCCCTCCAAGAGTTACTCAAAGCGCAGGTTGCTACCCCGACTGGAGGAGGAAGCATTAAAACCTACATCTCCAGCGTATGACGTGGCTGATCGGCCACCTCGTGGCCGCGATAGAGAGGCATTTCAGCCAAAAGCTCAGCTCGCACCCCGATGCCACTCAAATAAAAATGTCAAGGAAATGGGGAACATGCAAGACCTGTGAGACGTATTGGAGGACAAAGAAAAACATGCAAGATCGATCTACGGATCACGAGGGCGCGCCACTACGCGAGACGATAACCGACACGCCGGATACAGTAAAAGTAAATCCGGCCGGGCCGAACACAGCGGACAAGACTCATTTGAGTTGCGTCGCGACATAGCCCAGTACAGAGGCGCCGCACACCCCCTATGCTTCACAGACGAAGTAATGGATCACCAAATCCCAGAGGGTTTCAAACCCGTAATTATCGAATCATACGACGACACAACAGATCCTGCGGTATGGATCGAGGACTTCCTCCTGCACATCCACATGGCCCGCGGTGACGATCTACACACCATCAAATACCTCCCACTCAAACTCAAAGGACCAGCTCGGCACTGGCTCAATAGCCTGCTAGCAGAATCCATTGGCTGTTGGGAGGATCTGGAAGCCGCATTCCTCGACAACTTCCAGGGCACTTATGTGCGACCACCAGATGCCGATGACTTGAGCCACAGAATTCAGCAGCCAGAGGAATCGGCCAGGCAATTCTGGACACGGTTCCTAACAAAGAAAAATCAAATCGTCGACTGTCTGGATGCAGAGGCCCTAGCAACTTTTAAGCACAACATCCGCGACGAGTAGCTCGCCCGGCACCTTGGCCAGGAAAAGCCGAAATCTATGGCAGCCCTCACGACACTCATGACCCGCTTTTGCGCGGGAGAGGACAGATGGCTGGCTCGAAGCAATAACATATAAAAGAACCATGGTACTTCGGATACCAAGGATAGCAATGGCAGGTCATGTCGCAACAAACACAAGCGCCGCATCAACAACGACAATACCGAGGTTACGGCAGTCGATGCCGGATTCAGAGCCTCTAAACCCAGTCAGCGGAAAAGGCCATTCAAAAGAAGCACCCCGGGCCCGTCCAGATTGGACTGTATACTCGATCGCTCGTGTCAAATACACGGCACCCCCGACAAGCCAGCCAACCACACCAACAGGGAATGTTGGGTGTTCAAGCAGGCCGGCAAGTTAAATGCCGAAACCAAAGATAAGGGGTCACATAGCGATGACGAGGAGGAGCCCCGGCCGCCGAACACCGGAGGACAGAAGAGGTTCCCCCCACAAGTGCGAACGGTGAACATGATAATGCAACCCACATCCCCAAGATGGAGCGGAAGCGTGCGTTAAGGGACGTATATGCGTTGGAGCCAGTCGCCCCAATGTTCAACCCATGGTCCTCTTGTCCGATCACCTTCGATCGCAGGGACCATCCCACTAGTATCCGTCATGGCAGATTCGCCGCACTGGTCCTAGACCCAATCATCAACGGATTTCACCTCACTCGAGTCCTTATGGATGGCGGCAGCAGCCTGAACCTGCTTTATCAGGACACAGTGCGCAAAATGGGTATAGACCCCTCAAGGATCAAACCCACAAAAATGACCTTCAAAGGCGTCATACCAGGTGTAGAGGCCCATTGCACAGGCTCATTCACACTGGAAGTGGTCTTCGGATCCCCAGATAACTTCTGAAGCGAGGAGTTAATCTTCGATATAGTCTCGTTCCGCAGTGGCTATCATGCACTGCTCGGGCGAACCGCATTTGCGAGATTCAATGCGGTACCGCATTATGCATACCTCAAGCTCAAGATGCCAGGACCTCGGGGGGTCATCACAGTCAATGGAAACACAGAGCGCTCTCTCCGCATGGAGGAGCACACTACAGCCCTCGCAGCAGAAGCACAAAGCAGCCTCTTCAGGCAATCCACCAGTTCGGTGATTAAACACCCGGACACCGTCAAGCGTGGTCAGAGTAATCTACAACAAGACTGCCTGGCACGCTCTGAGCTCGCATAGCAATGCGGCCCCCACCCCAGTCCCAGCCAAACGGCGAAATCCGTGCCACGCGTACATAATTACGCATTAAAAATACCATGGGCATAGGTGGCAGCACGAGTATGGCACGCCCCAAAACGCGCCTCAACCGCACTAGGAGCTTCCAGCCTTATTATTTTTTCTCTCTTTCACGACTTTACTCTCTGGAAACCCCGTCCGGCAGTACGATTGCCGGACACACGATACAACAACCAAGGCGGCAAAAAGCTACGTCGCACCATGGAACTCCGAGGTGGTCTCTGATAACGAGTGAAATACTTGCTTTAAATACCATTCCTCAGCATGCCCTTAGAGGGGACATGTCAAATAGTCCTACTTTTTACTTATCGCACTACTTGTATCATTCTACTTTGACGTACCTTTTAGAATAAACAATGCATAGCACTAGTCTATTATAGCATTCTCTATTCTTCCTTATATATATATATATATATATGTTCATTCATGACATTCAGCACCCGTACACTCTGGTATGGCCAATACGCCAGGGGCTTAAGCGTACCCCGTAATACGACGTGAGAAGTCCGAACACTTTCAACAGTGCGGCACCCCGAACTTATAGCATTATATGCATCAGCTCCGAATCATGTCTTGGGTCAATAGTCGGGTTTGCCCGGCTCCCATGTTTTGGTACCTTACGTTCCGCTATATCGGCTAAGGTAGCACTAGGAGAACTACTGCGATTGTGCCCCGGTTCATCTGGGCAAGCACCTCAGTAGAGAAAGCTAAAACTGATTGTCATGATAAGGCGAGAGCTGGTCGCTGTTTGAGAGATCTCGAGTCCCTAAAGACTTATGCCGCTTAGAGCGAGGAGTCGGCTTTGTCCGGCTTAAGGCATGTATAGTGCCCTGAATTCAGCCTTCCAAATACTAGGGGCTTCGCCAAAATTTAAAATTGTAGACTTCTATGGCAAAGTGAGAGTGATAAAGCATTATAGTCCGATTGCCTTGTTCGTTGTGTTGAGCACCTCCCTCGAATGACCCAACAATGGGAAAAGAGTGCTCGGATTTATCCCGAACACCCCAGCACTCGTGGCATGAGGGCAGAAGCAGACGACTGGCCATCTCTCAGATTTAATAAATGGCCGCACATAAGGTAATATTTTAAATTCAAACAATCGTTGCATAGCGCATATGAACAAGTTTTCATAATACAGGATCACACAAGCAAGTTCATTCAAAAATTACATCCTTCGCACACTCGTCCGCCACAAGACGGGCACCCTTCAGGACACCCTCATAATACATTTCGGGGTGGCGATGCTCCTTGCCTTGCGGCGGCCCCTCCTTCACCAGCTTCTCGGTGTCCATCTTGGCCCAGTGCACCTTCGCACGGGCAAAAGCCCGGCGTGCACCTTCAATGCAGACGGACCGCTTAATGACTTCCAGCCGTGGGAAGGCATCCACAATCCGCCTCACCAGGCTGAAGTAGCTGTTGGGAAGGGAGTCGCCAAGCCATATCCGGACTATAAGGCCCCTCATGGCCTATTCGGCCGCCTTGTGCAGCTCGACCAATTGCTTCAGCTGGTCGCTCACAGGCATCGCGTGTTCGGTCCCAGTATACTGAGACCAGAACAACTTCTCCGTCGAGCTTCCCTCCTCGGCCTGGTAATACTTCGCGGCATCCGACACGCTGCGGGGCAAATCTGCGGATGCTCCTGGGGAGCTCCGGACTCGGGTAAGTAACAGGTAATTTACTTTCACATGCTTGCTTTGCATATTGAATGCCTTACCCGCCGCTATCTTCCTCATCGCCTCAATTTCCTGCAGGGCCTTTTGGGCTTCAGCCTTGGCATGCTTTGTGCTTTCAAGGGCCGCGGCAAGCTCGGACTCTCGCGTCTTCGAGTCAAGCTCCAAATCCTCGTGCTTCTTCACAAGAGCCTGGAGCTCTTGCTGCACCTCGCCCACCCGTGCCTCTTGTTTTTCCCGCTCGGTGCCCTCCTTGGACGCTTTGTTTTCGACCTCGGACAGCGCTTGCTTCAGGGTCGCCACTTCAGTCGTGGCCCCTGGCACATCCATGATGATCCTATCATTTTGCAACTGCATCTTTATATATATATATATATATATATATATATATATATATATATACAAGGCATTACTTACCTTTGTTCTCCTTGAGCTGCCTCTTAGCAAGGCCGAGCTCTTTCTCGGACCGCTCGAGGTTTTGCTTCAGTGCGGCGACCTCCACCGTCAGTGCGGCAGAGGTCAGCAGCGAAGCCTGCATACGCATACAGACATACTTATATTAGACTCCTGCATATATTATTTAATCCTCTATTCGGCTTTTCTTTGTGAACACCAAACAAAGCATCAAGGGCTATTGTCTATGCGGTAATATTTTCCTATATTTTAAAACACTTACCTCAAAGCCTGTTAGAAGGCTGGCACAGGCTTTAGTCAGTCCGCTCTTGGCGGACTGAACCTTCTTGATCACCGCACTCATAATAGTGCGGTGCTCTTCCTCGATGGAAGCGCCGCGAAGCGCTCCCAGCAGGTTGTCCGGTGCCTTTGGATGGACAGAGGTCACCAGCACAGGCGGCATGCCCCTCTTGGAAGGGGGCCGCCTGCCTGAGTCGGGAACCACTGGAGGTTCCGGCATGGTGTTCAGCTGAGGGCCGAACTTGGAGCCCTTGGGAGTCTCGCTCCCTTTGCGCCTGGAGTCCGGAAGGTCGCCTTGAGGCGCCTTCGGGACTATCTCCCCCCGGCTCGGTGCCCCTTGAGACAATACCTCAACATTGTCCGTAGGGCAAGGAGAGGAGGCGGTTGGAAGTGTATCACTATCCATATCCGAGGAGTCCAAGGAACCGTCCGACGAGGATACGTCGATACGGGCTCAGGGCGGACTGCATGATCATATTCGACGTTAGGAGACGCAGTGCAATAAAAGTATGCTATGAGTTACTGTGGTATCCGAATACTTACGACTTCGCCAGGGGCTTGGCCCTGAGTAACCAATCGTCTTCGCCGTCTGCAGCGATGGTGGAACAGTTCGGAGGAGAGTCCTTCCCTTCTTGGACCCCTCGGCCTCCCCGGTTGGGGCGGCCTTCCTTTTCTTGTCTCCCCGGCTGGAGGGTGAGAGTCTTCATCTTCCTCCTCCTCGTTTTCATGGGAGGAGTGCGTCTCAGAGTTATCGGATGATGAGTTCTTCTTGGTCTTCTCCGACACCTCATAAGGAGCTGGAGTCCGCATCTCCGTCAGGAGAGCGTCTGCAGGGTCTTCGGGCAGAGGGGCCGGACAGTTAATCTGCTCCGATGTCTCCACCCTGTCCTGTCAAAGGCATGGGAGTTCACACCCCACACATGGTTAAGCTATGGGAAATAAATACCCTACCGGATGTACAGAACTTACCAGATTTGCAGGGCGCTTTGCGCTTAGCCCGCGGTCCTCGGTAAGAGAAGGAGGGACCTCGTCGCCCTTGAACAGCACCTTCCAGATGTCCTTATGCATCGTGTCAAAGAGCTCATGTAGAGTCTGGTGCTGGGCCGGGTCGAACTCCCATAAGTTGAAAGCCCGTTGTTGACACGGGAGGATCCGGCGGAAGAGCATGACCTGGACTATGTTGACAAGCTTAAATTTCTTGCTTATCATGTTCCGGATACACTTCTGGAGTCCGTCCAGCTCCACCGATGAACCCCAGGACAGGCCCTTCTCCTTCCAGGAAGTGAGCCGCGTGGGGATTCCGTATCGAAACTCGGGGGCCGCCACCCAGTTGGTGTCGCACGGCTCGGTGATGTAGAACCACCCCAATTGCCACCCCTTTATGGTCTCCACGAAGGAGCCCTCGAGCCATGTAACGTTGGGCATTCTGCCCACCATAGCTCCACCGCATTCCGCTTGTTGGCCGCCTACTACCTTCGGCTTGATATTGAAGGTCTTCAGCCACAGGCCGAAGTGGGGCCAGATGCGGAGGAAAGCCTCGCACATGACGATGAACACCGAGATATTGAGGATGAAATTCGGGGCCAGATCATGAAATTCCATCCCATAATAGAACATAAGGCCGCAGACAAATGGATGGAGGGGAAACCCCAATCCGCGAATGAAGTGGGGGAGGAAAACCACCCTTTCGTGAGGTTCCGGGGTAGGGACGATCTGCCCCGCGGCTGGCAGCCGGTGCGCGATATCCGCAGCTAAGTATCCGGCCCCACATAGTTTTTTGATGTGTCCTTTCGTGACGGAGGAGACCATCCACTTGCCTCCCGCTCCAGACATGTTTGGAGAGAGTTGAGGAGAAGGATGTGGACTTGGGCGCTGGAGCTCGAGTGCGCGAGAATGGATGAGCAAGGAGAAAGAAGGCGTGGGTAAAAAAAGGTGAAACCTTATCCCTTTATAAGGGCGGACGAAACTATGCGCCCCCACCAGCCTGGTAAAACTCGCTTATCCCCCAAGCATCGTAATTGATGGCGCGGTTGGGTTACCATGTCCGTATTGATGGGAATCCCGTAATAAGGGGACACGATCTCTGCTTCAACAAGATGTGCCAAGGAAACCGCCTCGCAAAACACGCTGAGATAGGCTATGAAAAATGATTCGAATAAAGACCTGGCTGTGGTGTGATGTCACGCTACGGGGTACGTCAGCAGATTGGATTTGTGGAAATATTATTCTCTCTATGGTGGTATGTGGAACTTGTTTTGTAGAGCCGGACACGATCCTCATGTTCAAAATCTTCTATGAAGTATTCGGAGGAGGAACCCGCCTTGCAATGCCGAAAAGGACTCATCGTCATTGAAGCCTGGTTCAGGGGCTACTGAGGGAGTCCTAGATTAGGGGGTATCCGGACAGCCGGACTATATCCTTTGGTCGGACTGTTGGACTATGAACATATAAGATTGAAGACTTCGTCATGTGTCCGGATGGGACTCTCCTTGGCGTGGAAGGCAAGCTTGGCAATACGGATATGTGGATCTCCTTCCTTGTAACCGACTCTGTGTAACCCTAGCCCCCTCCAGTGTCTATATAAACCGGAGGGTTTTAGTCCGTAGGACAACATACAATCATACCATAGGCTAGCTTCTAGGGTTTAGCCTCTCTGATGTCGTGGTAGATCAACTCTTGTACTACTCATATTATCAAGAACAATCAAGCAGGATGTAGGGTTTTACCTCCATCAAGAGGGCCCGAACCTGGGTAAACACCGTGTCCCCTGCCTCCTGTTACCATCCGCCTAGACGCATAGTTTGGGACTCCCTACCCGAGATCCGCCGGTTTTGACACCGACAAGCGCGCATCGCCGCTCGCTCTCCGTCGCCAATGCCTCCGGCTGCGCCAGCTTTCGTTCGCCCCGCAGGCACCTTGCTCCGCCGCCAGTGCCCGTAGCCCCGCTCCGGCACCCCGCGGTCGCTTCTCCACAGGCCACGGCCCGCACGCGCCCGCGCCCTCACCGCTCGGCCGTGCGCCTGCACCCCGCCCCTTGTCCCTGCTATGCTCGCCCGCGCCTCCCCACTGCCCGCTGCCGCCTATCTCCGCCCCCGCTACCAAGTCGGCCCACAGTGGCCTCCCCCCGCCTCCTGCCGCTGCTCCCTTCCCCGGTGGCTGCGACTGCTTGCTGCGGTGGCCGCCGGCGCCCCGCCGCTGCTGCGCCCAACTCCGGTGCCCCGTCGTGCCTCGACGGCCGTCGCCGATACCTCTTTTAGCACTGCGTTGGTTTTCCCCGAAGAGGAAGGGATGATGCAGCAAAGTAGCATAAGTATTTCCCTCAGTTTTTGAGAACTAAGGTATCAATCCAATAGGAGGCTACGCACGAGTCCCTCGCACCTGCACAAAACAAATAAATCCTCGCAACCAATGCAAATAGGGGTTGTCAATCCCTATAGGGCCACTTACGAGAGTGAGATCTGATAGATATGATATGATAATATTTTTTGTATTTTTATGATAAGATGCAAAGTAAAATAAAGGAAAAGTAAATAGCAAAGTAAATAACTAAGTAGTAGGAGATTGATATGAAAAAGATAGACCCGGGGGGCATAGGTTTCACTAGTGGCTTCTCTCGAGAGCATAAGTATTCTACGATGGGTGAACAAATTACTATTGAGCAATTGACAGAATTGAGCATAGTTATGAGAATATCTAGGTATGATCATGTGTATAGGCATCACGTCCGAGACAAGTAGACCGACTCCTGCCTGCATCTACTACTATTACTCCACTCATCGACCGCTATCCAGCATGCATCTAGAGTATTAAGTTAAAAACAGAGTAATGCCTTAAGCAAGATGACATGATGTAGAGGGATAGACTCATGCAATATGAAGAAAACCCCATCTTGTTATCCTCGATGGCAACAATACAATACGTGCCTTGCCGCCCTTACTGTCACCGGGTAAGGACACCGCAAGATTGAACCCAAAGCTAAGCACTTCTCCCATTGCAAGAAAGATCAATCTAGTAGGCCATACCAAACTGATAATTCGAAGAGACTTGCAAAGATAACCAATCATACATAAAAGAATTCAGAGAAGATTCAAATATTATTCGTAGATAGACTTGATCATAAACCCACAATTCATCGGTCTCAACAAACACACCGCAAAAAGAAGATTACATCGAATAGATCTCCACAAGAGAGGGGGAGAACATTGTATTGAGATCCGAAAAGAGGAAGAAGCCATCTAGCTACTAACTATGGACCCGTAGGTCTGAGGTAAACTACTCACACTTCATCGGAGGGGCTATGGTGTTGATGTAGAAGCCCTCCGTGATTGATGCCCCCTCCGGCGGAGCTCCGGAACAGGCCCCAAGATGGGATCTCATGGATACAGAAAGTAGGCGGTGGAATTATGGTTTTGGCTCCTGCTCTGATCGTTTGGGGGTACGTGGATATATATAGGAGGAAGAAGCACGTCGGTGGAGCAACAGGGGGCCCACGAGGGTGGAGGGCGCTCCTAGGGGGTAGGCGCGCCGCGCGCCCCCTACCTCGTGGCCTCCTGTTACGTGTCTTGACGTAGGGTCCAAGTCTCATGAGTTGTATTCGATGAGAAAATCACGTTCCCGAAGGTTTCATTCCATTTGGACTCCGTTTGATATTCCTTTTCTTCGAAACCCTAAAACAGGCAAAAACATCAATTCTGGGCTGGTCCTTCGGTTAATAGGTTAGTCCCAAAAATAATATAAAAATGGATAATAAAGCCCAAGAATGTCCAAAACAGTAGATAATATAGCATGGAGCAATCAAAAATTATAGATACATTGGAGACGTATCAAGCATCCCCAAGCTTAATTCCTGCTCGTCCTCGAGTAGGTAAATGATAAAAACAGAATTTTTGATGGCGAGTGCTACTTGGCATAATTTTAATGTAATTCTTCTTAATTGTGGTATGGATATTCAGATCCGAAAGATTCAAGACAAAAGTTCATATTGACATAAAAATGATAATACTTCAAGCATACTAACTAAGCAATTATGTCTTCTCAAAATAACATGGCCAAAGAAAGTTCATCCCTACAAAATCATATGGTTTAGTCATGTTTCATTTTCGTCACACAAGAATGCTATCATCATGCACAACCCCGATTACAAGCCAAGCAATTGTTTCATACTTTAGTAATCTCAAACCTATAAACTTTCACGCAATATATGAGCGCGAGCCATGGACATAGCACTATAGGTGGAATAGAATATAATGAGGGGGGTTATGTGGAGAAGACAAAAAAGGAGAAAGTCTCACATCAACCAGGCTAATGAATGGGCTATGGAGATGCCCACCGATTGATGTTAATGCAAGGAGTAGGGATTGCCATGCAACGGATGCACTAGATATATAAATGTATGAAAGCTCAACAAAAGAAACTAGTGGGTGTGCATCCAACTTGCTTGCTCACGAAGACCTAGGGCACTTGAGGAGGCCCATTGTTGGAATATACAAGCCAAGTTCTATAATGAAAAATTCCCACTAGTATATGAAAGTGATAACATGAGAGACTCTCTACTATGAAGATCATGGTGCTACTTTGAAGCACAAGTGTGGCAAAGGATAGTAACATTGTCCCTTCTCTCTTTTTCTCTCATTTTTTCTTTTCTCTTTTTTGGGCCTTTTTTATGGCCTTTCTCTTTTTTTATATTCCTCACTTGGGACAATGCTCTAGAAAATGATGATCATCACACTTCTATTTATTTACAACTCAATGATTACAACTCGATACTAGAACAAAGATGACTCTATATGAATGCCTCCGGCAGTGTACCGGGATATGCAATGGACCAAGAGTGACATGTATGAAAGAATTGTGAATGGTGGATTTGCCACAAATACTATGTCAACTACATGACCATGCTAAGCAATGTGACAATGATGAATGTGTCATGATGAACGGAATGATGGAAAGTTTCATGGCAATATATCTCGGAATGGCTATGGAAATGCCATAATAGGTAGGTATGGTGGCTGTTTTGAGGAAGATATAAGGAGGTTTATGTGTGAAAGAGTGTATCATATCACGGGGTTTGGATGCACCCGCAAAGTTTGCGCCAACTCTCAATGTGAGAAAGGGCAATGCACGGTACCAAAGAGGCTAGCAAGGATGGAAGGGTGAGAGTGCGTATAATCCATGGACTCAACATTAGTCATAAAGAACTCACATACTTATTGCAAAAATCTACAAGTTATCAAAAACCTCGGTACTACGCGCATGCTCCTAGGGGGATAGATTGGTAGGAAAAGACAATGGCTCGTCCCCGACCGCCACTCATAAGGAAGACAATCAAATAACACCTCATGTTTCAAATTTGTTGCATAACATTTACCATACATGCATGCTACGGGACTTGCAAACCTCAACACAAGTATTTCTTAATTTCACAACTACTCAACTAGCACGACTTTGATATTATTACCTCCATATCTCAAAACAATCATCAAGCATCAAACTTCTCTTAGTATTCAACACACTCATAAGAAAGTTTTATTATTAATCTTGCATACCAAGCATATTAGGATTTTAAGAAAATTACCATGCTATTAAGACTCTCAAAATAATCTAAGTGAAGCATGAGAGATCAATAGTTTCTATAAAACAAATCCACCACCGTGCTCTAAAAGATATAAGTGAAGCACTAGAGCAAAATTATATAACTCAAAAGATATAAGCGAAGCACATAGAGTATTCTAACAAATTCCAAATCATGTATGGCTCTCTCAAAAGGTGTGTACAGCAAGGATAATTGTGGTAAACTAATAAGCAAAGACTCAAATCATACAAGATGCTCCAAGCAAAACACATATCATGTGGCGAATAAAAATATAGCTCCAAGTAAAGTTACCTATAGAAGTAGACGAAAGAGGGGATGCCTTCCGGGGCATCCCCAAGCTTTGGCTTTTAGGTGTCCTTAGATTATCTTGGGGGTGCCATGGGCATCCCCAAGCTTAGGCTCTTTGAGGGAGTCCTGGATTAGGGGGTCTCCGGACAGCCGGACTATATCCTTTGGCTGGACTGTTGGATCATGAAGATACAAGATTGAAGACTTCGTCTCGTGTCCAGGTGGGACTCTACTTGGCGTGGAAGGTAAGCTAGGCAATACGGATATGTATATCTCCTCCTTTGTAACCAACCTTGTGTAACCCTAGCCCCCTCCGGTGTCTATATAAACCGGAGGGTTTTAGTCTATAGGACAACATACAATCATACCATAGGCTAGCTTCTAGGGTTTAGCCTCTCCGATCTCGTGGTAGATCAACTCTTGTACTACACATATTATCAAGAATAATCAAGCAGGACGTAAGGTTTTACCTCCATCAAGAGGGCCCGAACCTGGGTAAAACATCGTGTCCGATGCTCCTGTTACCATCCGCCTTAGACGCATAGTTCGGGACCCCCTACCCGAGATCCGCCGTTTTGACACCGACATTGGTGCTTTCATTGAGAGTTCATCTATGTCATCGCCGTTAGGCTTGATGGCTCCTTCAATCATCGATGGCGATGCAGTCCAGGGTGAGACTTTTCTCCCCGGACAGATCTTTTTATTCGGCGGCTTCGCACTGCGGGCCAACTCACTTGGCCATCTGGAGCAGATTGAGAGTTACGCCCCTGGCCATCAGGTCAGGTTTGGAAGCTTAAACTACATGGCCGATATCCGCGGAGACTTGATCTTTGATGGATTCGAGCCCCTGCCTAGTGCGCCACACGGCCACGATGAGCATGATTTAGCTCTGCCATCGGATAGTGTCCAGGAGATCGCGCCGCCAACCGCTCTGACCCTCAATTCGGAGCCAGCTGCGCCATCCACGGGCGGGTGGATTGACCCCGCCACGGAGGCCGTACTCTCATCAGCGATCGAGCCGAGTATCGACCTTACCTTCACGAGAGCCGTGACGCTGAACTACCGGATCCTTCCCCGGCCATGGACTCCGAACCGCCTGCGCCTGTTCCTATCGAATCCGACTGGGCACCGATCATGGAGTTTACCTCCGCGGATATCTTTCAGCACTCATCCTTCGGCGACATACTGAACTCGTTAAGGTCTCTCTCCTTGTCAAGAGAGTCCTGGCCGAACTATATCCGGCAGGATTGGGATGCGGATGACGAAGAAATTCGCCGCCCACCCACCACCCACTTAGTAGCCACTGTCTACGACTTAACCGACATGCTCGATTTCGACTCCGAGGACATCGACGGTATGGACGACGATGCGGGAGACAAAGAGGAACCACTGCCCACAGGGCACTGGACTGCCACCTCATCATATCATATATACATGGTGGACACACCCAAAGAAGGCAATGGCGATGAGACAGCGGAGGATGACCCCTCCAAGAAGCAACCCAAGCGCTGACGTCAGCGGCGCCGCTCTAAGTCTTGCCAAAGCAAAAGCGGTGACACCGGCACGGGAGATAATACCACTTCGGACAGTGCCGAAGACGACAACAATCCCCTCCGGCAAGATTTAGGGCAGGAGGATGGAGAAGCCAGCCCTCCTGAGAGAGCGACAGATGGAGAGGCGGAGGATGATAATTGCATGCCTCCCTCCGAAGGTGAGGCAAGCCTCGATGATGACGAATTCGTCGTGCCTGAGGATCCTGTCGAGGAAGAGCGCTTGAAGCGTCGGCTTATAGCCATGGCAAATAGCCTTAAGAAAAAGCAACAACAGCTTCAAGCTGATCAAGATTTGCTAGCTGACAGATGGACTGAAGTCCTTGCGGCAGAGGAATATGAACTCGAACGCCCCTCCAAGAGTTACTCAAAGCGCAGGTTGCTACCCCGACTGGAGGAGGAAGCATTAAAACCTACATCTCCAGCGTATGACGCGGCTGATCGGCCACCTCGTGGCCGCGACAAACAGGCATTTCAGCCAAAAGCTCAGCCCGCACTCCGACGACACTCAAATAAAAATGTCAAGGCATGGGGAAAATACGTGAGACCTGCGAGACGTATTGGAGGACAAAGCAAAACATGCAAGATCAATCTACGGATCACGAGGGCGCGCCACTATGCGAGACAATAATCGTCACGCCGGATACAGTAAAAGTAAGTCCGGCCCGGCCGAACACAGCGGGCAAGACTCATTTGAGTTGCGTCGCGACATAGCCCAGTACATAGGCGCCGCACACCCCCTATGCTTCACAGACAAAATAATGGATTATCAAATCCCAGAGGGTTTCAAACCCGTAAATATAGAATCATACAACGGCACGACAGATCCCGCAGTCTGGATCGAGGATTTCCTCCTGCACATACACATGGCCCGTGGTGATGATCTACACGCCATCAAATACCTCCCACTCAAGCTCAAAGGACCAGCTCGGCATTGGCTCAATAGCTTGCCAGCAGAGTCCATAGGCTGTTGGGAAGATCTGGAAGCCTCATTCCTCGACAACTTCTAGGGCACTTATGTGCGACCACCAGACGCCGATGACTTGAGCCACATAATTCAGCAGCCAGAGGAATCGGCCAGGCAATTCTGGACATGGTTCCTAACAAAGAAAAATCAAATTGTCGACTGTCTGGATGTAGAGGCCCTAGCAGCTTTTAAGCACAACATCTGCGACGAGTGGCTCGCCCAGCACCTTGGCCAGGAAAAGCCAAAATCTATGGCAGCCCTCGCGACACTCATGACCCGCTTTTGTGCGGGAGAAGACAGCTGGCTGGCTCGCAGCAATAACATATCAAAGAACCATGGTACTTCGGAAACCAAGGATGGCAATGGCAGGTCACGTTGTAACAAACACAAGCGCTGCATTAACAGCGACAATACCGAGGATACAGCAGTCAATGCCGGATTCAAAGGCTCTAAACCCAGTCGGCAGAAAAAGCCATTCAAAAGAAGCACTCTGGGCCCGTCCAGTTTGGACCGTATACTCGACCGCTCGTGTCAAATACACGGCACCCCCGACAAGCCAGCCAACCACACCAACAGGGATTGTTGGGTGTTCAAGCAGGCCGGCAAGTTAAATGTCAAAAACAAAGATAAGGGGTCACATAGCAATGACAAGGAGGGCCCTGGCAGTCGAACACCGAAGGACAGAAGAGGTTCCCCCCGCAAGTGCGGATGGTGAACATGATATACGCAACCCACATCCCCAAGAGGGAGCGGAAGCGTGCGCTAAGGGACGTATATGCGTTGGAGCCAGTCGCCCCAAAGTTTAACCCATGGTCCTCTTGCCCGATCACCTTCGATCGTCGGGACCACCCCACTAGTATCCGTCATGGCGGATTCACCGCACTGGTCCTAGACCCAATCATTGACGGATTTCACCTCACTTGAGTCCTTATGGATGGAGGCAGCAGCCTGAACTTGCTTTATCAGGACACCGTGCGCAAAATGGGTATAGACCCCTCAAGGATCAAACCCACAACAACGACCTTCAAAGGCGTTATACCAGGTGTAGAGGCCCATTGCACAGGCTTAGTCACACTGGAAGTTGTCTTCGGATCCCCGGATAACTTCCGGAGCGAAGAGTTAATCTTCGATATAATCCCGTTCCGCAGTGGCTATCATGCACTGCTCGGGCGAACCGCATTTGCGAGATTCAATGTAGTACCGCATTATGCATACCTTAAGCTCAAGATGCCAGGACCTCGGGGGGTCATCACAGTTAATGGAAACACACAACACTCTCTCCGTACGGAGGAGCACACTTCGGCCCTCGCAGCAGAAGCGCAAAGCAGCCTCTTAAGGCACTCCACCAGTTCGGCGATTCAAGACCCGGACACCTTCAAGCGCACCCGGAGTAATTGGCAACAAGACCGCCTGGCACGTCCCGAGCTCGCATAGCAATGCGGCCCCCACCCCAGTACCAGCCAAACGGAGAAATTCGTGCCACGCATACATAACTATGCATTGAAAATACCATGGGCATAGGCGAGGAGGGGGGCACGACTACGGCACGCCCCAAGATGCGGCTCAACCGCACTAGGGGCTTCCCGCTTTGTTATTTTTCTATTTCAGGACTTTAATCTCTGGAAACCCTGTCCGGCAGCATGATTGTCGGACACATGATGCAGCAACCAAGGAGGCAGAAAGCTATGTCGCACCATGGAACTCCCAGGTGGATTACGATAACGAGTGAAATACTTGCTTTGATACCATTCCTCAGCTTGCCCTTGGAGGGGACATGTCAAATAGCCCTACTTTTTGCTTACCGCACCACTTGTATCATTTTGCTTTAACGCACCTTTTTGAATAAACAATGCATAGCACTAGACTATTATTGCATTCTCTATTCCTCCTTATATATATATATATATATATATATATATATATATATATATATATATATATATATGTATATGTTCATTCATGACATCCAGCACCCGTACACTCTGGTACGGCCAGTACACTAGGGGCTCAAGCATACCCCATACTACGGCGTGAGAAGTCCGAACACTTTCGACAGTGCGGTGCCCCGAACTTATAACATTATATGCATCAGCTCCGAATCATGTCTTGGGTCAATAGTTGGGTTTTCCCGGCTCCCATGTTTTGGTACCTTACGTTCCGCTATATCGGCTAAGGTAGCACTGGGAGAACTACTGCGATTGTGCCCCGGTTCTGCTGGGCTAAGCACCTCAGTAGAGAAAGCTAAAACTGACTGTCATGATAAGGCGAGAGACTGGTCGCTGTTCGAGAGGTTTCGAGTCCCTAAAGACATGTACTACTTAGAGCAAGGAGTCGGCTTAAGGCGTGTATAGCGCCCCTAATTTGGCCTTCCGAATACCAGGGGCTTTGCCGAAATTTAAAATTATAGAATTCTATGGCTAAGTGAGAGTGATAAAGCATTATAGTCCGAACACCCCAGCACTCGTGGCATGGGGGCAGAAGCCGACGACTAGCCATCTCTCAGATTTGATAAACAGCCGAACAGAAGGTAATATTTTAAATTCAAACAAGCGTTGCATAGCGCATATGAACAAGTTTTCATAATACAGGATCACATGAGCAAGTTCATTCAAATATCACATCTTTTGCACACTCGTCGGCTACAAGAGGGGCACCCTTCAGGACACCCTCATAATACATCTCGGGGTGGCGATGCTCCTTGCCCTGCGGCGGCCCCTACTTCACCAGCTTCTTGGTGTCCATCTTGGCCCAGTGCACCTTCGCATGGGAAAAAGCTCGGTGTGCACCTTCGATGCAGAAGGACCGCTTGATGACTTCCAGCCATGGGCAGGCATCCACAAGCCGCCTCACCAGGCCAAAGTAGTTGTTGGGAAGGGCGTCGCCAGGCCACATTCGGACTATAAGGCCCCTCATGGCCTATTCGGCCGCCTTGTGCAGCTCGACCAGTTGCTTCAGCTTGTCGCTTATAGGCATCGGGTGTTCGGTCCTAGTATACTGAGACCAGAATAGCTTCTCCGTCGAGCTTCCCTCCTCGGCCTGGTAAAACTTTGCGGCATCTGACACACTGCGGGGCAAATCTACGAATGCTCCTGGAGAGCTTCGGACTCGGGTAAGTAACAAGTAATTTACTTTCACATGCTTGCTTTGCATATTGAATGCCTTACCGCCGCTATGTCGGTGGGAACGACACCTATGGGATCACAAGAATCCCTACTACGGTTGCAGGGCGCGGGGTCGTGAGAAGAGCGGATCAAACAGATAGCACATGGTTCGTTTATCCAGGTTCAGGCCGCGAGGATGCGTAAAACCCTACTCCTACTTTGGTGGACTGTATATCTGTGTTCTTGAGCTAGCTATGGGGCGTGAGGAGCTCCAAAAAGCCGAATCCTCCTCCTGGTCGCCTCGGGCCTCCTTTTATAGGAAAGAGGTTGCCACAGTGGCACACAGGAGGTGGATTATCCCTCGCATTAGAGGACAAGGCGTATTTAATGCGTTTTGCCCAGGTGTCCTTGCTTTATCGGGGATGGGGGAGAGCCCTGTCTCGTCTGTCGCCGCTCCCTCTCGTGTCGACACGCGCCCTGGCCAGCGGCGCCCGCGGTACCATGTAGGCAGGCAGGCAGCTGAGGTGGCGCAGTGGTGGGTCTCGACGAAGATCCGCATGCCGCCACGCAGGTGCCTGCCCAGCTGGTTGGGTCGGCAGCTGCATGCGAACGGTGGTGGAGGTTTGACTGGCGTGGGCCTGATGGTGGCCATACGGGTGTTCTTGGTAAGGGCCTTGCCGGGGCCCCGGCAAGGGTCTTGCCATGGCGCCTGCTGTCATCCCTGGCAAGGCTCTTACCGGGGGCCTTGTGGTCCTCCTTGGCTGGGATCCCGCCAAGGATCATCATCTTCTAAAGGGTGTATCTGATCTTGAATGTCTTCACCAAGATCCGCATGCCACCACGGGGATGCCTCCCGAATCCTTGCCCCATGGGGGCAGTGGACTCAAGGGCGACTCACCCCGTAGGTGTGGGGCGAGCTGCCACGGCAAGGGTCTTGCCGGGTTTGCTAAAACCGCCTCCCGGTAAGGATCTTGCCGGGGGGAGTCCGCTTCGTCCCCTTTTCTCTTTGTGGTCTTGGTCTTGGCATCATTCTGCTTCTCTCGAGCTTCGGCCTTACCTTGGCTCACCTCCCTTGCCTTGCTCAGTGTGGTGGTGCCCGTGGCTCAGACTGCCCGTGCACAGTTATAGGGGTACAAAAAGCGTACCCCTCTTTTTGTACACCGACAGGAGCCCCCGGGCCTGGGCCACACGTAAGCGCAATCGTGTCGTTGGGCTAGGCCCAAAAATGGTGCGCGGGCAGGCGGGGCGGTTTTTACCGTGGTAAGTCTTCGCGCGCTGCGCTTCCCATGCTTCCCGCGCGTGGCGCGGCGTGGGGAGGCGTGTGTGACGTGGGCGGCATGCGTGGGGCTGAGCTCTGCATGCATGTGTCATGTCGTAGTAAAGGGGGCGGTTCGCGTCTTCGCCATAAACGGAGGGAGGCATGGAGGCGCGGCCCATTTACTGACCGGGGCTGAGGCGTGGTCTTCAAGGCGTCCACTCCCCACGATCACGGGGTGGGGAGAGGACGCCTCACCCGTCGCCTCGGTCTTGCACGCCTGCCACATGGCTCTCATGTGCTTGGGGTGGCAAACGATGGAGGCGGGAAACTGGGCCGCCGCGGGCTGGGGCGGCGGGTCGGTCCCAGTTCCCTGCGCCTTCCATGTCTTGATTGGCTGAGCGGGGGGGCCGAGCCCCCACCCCGTTCCTTTATAAAGAGCGGGAGGGGGGATGGCGTCCCGCATTTTTTCATCTCCTCCTTCCTTCAGCTTCTGCTTCCCCCTTCCATCCGCCATGGCGAGAGGGAATCCTGGTCCTTCAACGGTGGCGGCGAGGGTCGCCGCTCGACAACGCGTCCCTCCTTCTCCTGCACCCGCGGTGGCAGAGCCAGCCGCGAGGGGAAGGGGGAGGGGGCGAGGCAGTGGGCGAGGCCGAGGCGCTCGGGAAAGAGGAGGACGGGGCGGCGCGCTGGCCTCGCCTCCGCCAGCAGTTCCTCCCCCCATGGAGGGCCACGTTGGGGATGACCCTTGCGAGTTCTTCGTCAGGCTGCGCCGGCCGCCTCGCCGTCGCCTTCGTCTCCGGCTCCATTCGCGCGGGAGATGGAGCTGGATCCGCCGGAGTTGCTGCGGCTGCATATGAGGGGCTGTGGGATCAGCGGCACGCGGGTTCACGTCGACTTCCCAGCCCCTCACGTGATGTATCTTCGTCGAGTATGGAAGACGTTCGCTCATATCCACCACTTGACGGAGGGGCTCACCCTCCATTTCAAGCTGATGGAGGGTGGCCTTCTCTCCGTCAAGGTCTTCGGGTGCTTCGGGACCCGTGCAAGGTGCTGCGTGGAGAGCTCTTCTGATAGCGAAGACTCCTCCTCGGGCGAGAGTGACGAGGAGGACAGTGGCAGCGACGACAAGGGTAGTAGGCGGCAGGATGACGGGTCCGATTAGGTGTCGGGCGCCGCTCCGTGCGGCACCGGCGACCCCATCATCTGTGTCGCCGGCTCCCTGAACTTCTCGGGGTCATCTCCTTGGGCGGCTGGCGTTGGGAGGCTGCGGAAGAGGAAGAGGGCGGGCGGCAAGGCCGTCAAGTCGGAGTATGCGGGCACCAACGCCTTCGACGCGTGCTGACGTCTTGCCGCCTCGTCTTCGAGCTCTGCTTCCGGCGCTGCCATCACCATCCAGCCTTCGGACGGCCACTGAGATGTTCTCTTGGTGTCTTCTGCCACCCGTAGCTCGCCTAGGCGCCCCTTTTGCCCTTTTCGCCTCCTTGACCTGCCTCCTGAGGAGAGGGACAAGAAAGGGATTACGGGCACCTTATCTTTTTTTAGTTTGTAAGCCCTCGGGCCTTAGCTAAATTTAAAACTTGTAATCCCATCATTCATGTTTTTCATTCCCTATGGACTGTACCTGAGTGGAATGTTTTTAATGAAAAAGGGATGCTTGCCAGGTCATTTGTTTGTGGGTAGAACCCATGACAAGGAGTAAATCCTTGATATCTTTAAGATAAACATTTCCTTGCCCGGCAACAGGCCTTGCCGTCTCCCCACTTCGCTCGACGTTTCTCACACCTTTGGCGGAGGCAGGGGTGAGGTGGGTTCAGGCTCCTTGTTTCATCCTCTCGCTGCCGCGACTACGACCAAACCTGGCCCCAGGAACGAGCCCTAGGGCCTAGAGTTAGGGGAGCACGGTAGCTTTAGGAAAAAACGAGGTTTCACATACCTCAGTCCATAAGGGAATGCATGATAAGGAATGAAGAACTTATCTGAAGCTGTAGCCCCTGGCAACTCTGGATTGCCGTGGGTGAATCTTTGCTCTTGCAACCCCCGGCAATACTAGCTTGCCGGGGTCTAGATGCTGGTCTGTCCCTCTTCTCTTTTTCATCCTCAAGTGATCCGGCAAGGATATCTGTGAGTCCTGCGAACCAAAGAAGACGAAAGAACGGCAAAGAGACGCACACTTGACCTCTAAGCTAGGGGTTAGTTGCCGCTAAGCACTATCAACCCTAACCAAGGACGAGACTCGACCTAGCATGCATGCTATAACTTAGGGCGCCAGCGCTTCATTCATTTATGCTCAGGGTCTGCGCCTGGCTTTGTACAAAGGGTTACATGCATCATCGGCAATGCTTGTACAAAAGGTGGCTTGCCGGGGGGGCCCGGCAAGCCGCGCCTCACGGGTAAAACTTGCGAAGATGCTCAATGTTCCAGGAGTTACTCACTGGAATGGCATCTTCGGTCTCCAGGCGGACTGCGCCGGGCCTGGTGACTCATATTACCCGATAAGGGCCTTCCCACTTTGGCGTCAACTTGTTGGAATTCTTGGCCGATTGAACGCGCTGAAGGACAAGGTCGCCTTCCTCAAGGCTTCGGGCATGAACCTTGCGGCTATGGTAGCGGCGCAAGGCTTGCTGGTAGCGTGCTTCTCTCACAGCCGCCCGAAGACGATCTTCCTCAAGGAGCATTGTGTCATCTTGCCGCAGTTGCTCTTGCTCAAGCTCATCATAAGCGAGCACTCGAGGTGACCCGTATATGAGTTCAGTGGGGAGAACTGCTTCTGCCCCGTATACCAGGGCAAAGGGTGTCTGGCCGATGGCTCGATTTGGCGTCGTCCTGATCGACCAAAGAACCGCCGGCAACTCATCAATCCAGCGCCTTCCACTCTTGTGCAGCCTGTCAAAAGTCTTGGTCCTTCAGCCTCGCAGTACTTCAGCATTTGCCCTCTCAGCTTGACCATTGCTTCGTGGGTGAGCAACGGAAGCGAAACAGACTTTGCTGCCGAGGTCTTGGATATATTGCATGAAGGTGTGGCTTGTGAACTGTGTGCCGTTGTCGGTGATGACCCTGTTGGGTACACCAAAATGGCACACTAGTCCCTTGAAGAACTTGACGGCTGACTGAGCCGTGACCTTCCTCACTGCCTCCACCTCCGGCCACTTTGTGAACTTGTCGATTGCAACGTACAAGTACTCAAAGCCCCCAACAGCGCGGGGGAAAGGGCCTAGTATGTCGAGCCCCCAGACCGAGAAGGGCCAGGAGAGAGGAATGGTTTGAAGGGCTTGAGCTGGCTGATGAAGCTTCTTTGAATGGAACTGACACGCTTCACACCTGGTGACTAGTGTCGTCGCATCCTGGAGGGCGGTGGGCCAGAAGAAACCTTGCCGAAATGCCTTGCCGGCAAGGGCCCTTGACCCGATGTGGGATCCACATATGCCTCCGTGTATCTCCGCCAACAGCTCCAGTCCTTCCTCCCGAGGGATACACTTCAATTTCACACTGTTCGGCCTCTTTCTGTACAGGACGTCATCGATGAGCTGGTACATGGTAGAGCGACGGGCTACTTTTTCCGCTTCTTCCTGCTCTTCAGGAAGTTCCCCTGTTTGGAGTAATCGGACGGTATGTTGTGCCCACGCTGGAGCCTGGGGCTCGACGACGAGGACTAAAGGCATTTCCTCCGCTATAGGAGCGGTTGTCTCGATGGCAAGAGCTTGACGCTCCGCCGGAGCTAGCTGTCCCGTGGCGGGCTCAGTGTCCCTGGCAACATCCTTGCGGGTGGCTCCGGGGAGCTCGGCGGGAAAGTACTTGTCAGGTCCTGATTTCCTCCTCTTGTTCTGCTCTGTTGATGGATCAACGGATGGCTGAGTTAGCTGGAGCACAAAGGTACCTGGTTCCACAGGTAGCTTGAGGGCAGCGCGTTTTGACAGGTAATCGGCAATATCGTTCTTCACTCGGGGAACATATTCAGCCTGTATACCGTCGAAACGCTCTTCCAGCTTTCTCACTTCATCGACGTAGACCTTCATCAACGGGCTCTGGTAGTCCTTGTTGACTTGCTTGACGACGAGCTGCGAGTCGCCCCTAACGATGAGCTTCTTGATTCCGAGGTCTGCCGCGATCCTAAGACCGGCAAGCAGCCCTTCATACTCTGCCGTATTGTTTGTTGACACCTCCCTGGGGAAGTGCATCTGGATCATGTACTTGAGGTGCTCTCCGGTGGGCGCGACAAGCAGTACGCCAGCCCCGGCGCCGTGTAAGGAGAAAGCTCCATCAAAGTACATGATCCAACTGCAACTTGCCTCCTTGCCGGGGAGAGCAGTCTCTTGGGCTTCTTCATCAGGCGTTGCGGTCCATTCTGCAATGAACTCCACCAGGACTCGGCTCTGAATCGTCGAAGTACTTTCAAACTTGAGGCCAAAGATGGACAGCTCCAGTGCCCATTCCACATATCTTCCTGTTGCATCTGGATTGTGCAATATCCGTTGCAGAGGGAGGCGAGTGACGACAGTGATCTCGTGTGCCTGGAAGTAGTGATGCAGCTTCCTCGAGGCCATAAGAAGGCCGAAGAGCAGTTTCTGCACGCCGGAGTACCTTGATCTAGCTCCCTGCAGGAGGGAACTAACAAAGTAGACCGGGTGCTGCATCATTTTCTTCTTCGGCGGCACTTCAACTGCATGTGTCGTCTCTGCATTGGTGGTGTCAGGCTCTGTCGCTGCCATTACCTCGTCGTCAACCTCTCTCTGTGCCACTAGTGCGGCACTGACCACCTGGTTCGTTGCCGCCAGGTATAGCAGCAACGGCTCTTGTGGCCTAGGCACAACTAGTATTGGCACGGAGGAGAGGTACTTCTTCAAATCTTGCAATGCTGCTTCGGCTTCTGGCGTCCACTCCATCGGGCCCGCCTTCTTCAGGATCTTGAAAAAGGGAAGGGCGCGCTCGGCAGACTTGGAAATGAATCTGCCCATGGCGGCGACGCAACCAGCAAGCCAACGCACATCCTTGATTCGCTTGGGTGCTTCAATCTGCTCTATAGCGTTGATCTTGTCTGGATTGGCCTCTATCCCATGCTGTGACACAAAGAACCCGAGAAGCTTGCTGGACGGGATGCCAAAGACGCACTTCTCAGGGTTCAGCTTGAGATTGATCTTGCGCAGGTTTGCAAATGTTTCTTGCAAATCCGGTATGAGGGTTGCCATGTCCTTGGTTTTGACCACTATGTCATCCATATAAGCTTCCATATTTCTATGGAGCTGGGGTTCAAAACCAATCTGGACCGCCCTTGCAAATGTCGAACCAGCAATCTTCAGCCCGAAAGGCATCCGCATGAAACAATATGTACCACATGGAGTGATGAATGTTGTTTTCTCTTCGTCTTTTCTTGTCATGAAGATATGGTGGTAGCCGGAGTAGGCATCGAGGAATGACAACAGATCACACCCAGCTGTGGAGTCAACAATCTGGTCGATGCACGGCAACGGGAAGGGGTCCTTCGGACAAGCCTTCTTGATATCTGTGTAATCAATACACAGCCTCCACTTCCCATTAGCCTTGCGCACTACGACCGGATTGGCCAACCACGTTGGATGGAGCACTCCTCTTACCAAACCCGCTGCTTACAGTTTCCGGATCTCCTCTGTGATGAACTCTTGTCGTTCTAAAGCTTGCTTTCTGACCTTCTGCTTGATGGGCCGCGCATGAGGACAGACAGCAAGGTGGTGCTCAATCATCTCCCTGGGAACGATGGGGATGTCGGAAGCTTGCCATGCAAACACATCGACATTCGCCTGCAGGAAGGTGACGAGCGCGTCTTCCTATTTGTTGTCAAGGGTGGAGCTTATGGTGAAAGCCCCTCCCGTGTCGTCCTCATTGACAGAAACCTTCTTGGTTCCCGGCGGTATGGCCCTGGGCTTCTTGTTTCCGCCGGTGGAGCTCTTTGGCACGTCCTCGACGGGAGCGCTACACTCCGAAGAGGTGCGCTTGCCGAAGTGGGTGTCCGAGGTCTCACCGGTCTTCTTCTTCTACTTCCCTCCTGGGGTCTCAGCGGCAGGAGCAAGTGCCCTAGTGGCGGCAGCTGCTGCAACTACTTGCTGGTATAGTTGGTCAGCGCAAATCAGCGCATCTTTCTTATTGGAGGGGATGGTGATGATCGTCACAGGTCCTGGCATCTTCAAGGTGTTGTAGGCGTAGTGTGGCGCCGCCATGAACTTGGCCAGCGCTGGGCGGCCAAGGATCCCGTTGTAAGGCAAGGGGATCTTGGCAACATCAAACACGATCCTCTCTGTCCTGTAGTTCAGATTGCTTCCAAAAGTCACGGGCAGCGTAACCTTTCCCTTAGGTTGGCTTCTTCCCGGGTTGACCCCCTGAAATGTGCCCATCTCTTCGAGGTCTCCATCAGGAATCTGCAGTTTCTCGATCACGGCAGGCGAGATCAAGTTCAGACCGGCCCCGCCATTGACTAGCATCTTTGTCACCTTGAGGTTGCGTATTGTTGGTGAAACCAACAATGGCAAGCACCCGACCGCAGTAGTGCGATCAGGGTGATCCTCAGTGTCAAAAATGATAGGTGTGCTGGACCACTTCAGCGGCCTTTGGGCATCAAACGAGGGCTCTGCCGCTGTAATCTCTCACGCCCACTGTTTAAGCTGGCGGTGAGAAGTATGCAGCGAGGCGCCGCCGTCGACGCACATGGCCTCTGTAGCTTTCTGAAACTCTTGGTTGCCGAATTCGTTGTCCTCTTCGTGATCGTCGTCTTCTGGCTTTTTGACACGGCCCCGGGCGGGCCTCTCCTGTTGTTTATCCTTGCCGCGATGGCCCGCCTGGTCGTCACGCTTCTTGCCGGACCCCTTAGCACCGTCTTGGCCCTTCTCCTTGTCCCGCCTCTCATATTCAGCCTTCTGCTTCTCAGCGAGGAGCTCAACCTGTCGGCAGTCTTGGAGAGCATGGCCTTTAGTGCGATGGATCTTGCAGTATCGCTTGTCGGAGTTTCCTGGCTTCTTGGCAACCGCCAAGGCCCGGCAGGCGACACATCCGGCAATTTCCTTGCCGGGGTCATCTGCCTTGGTTTTCTTGGTGGAGCTGGTGTCATCAGATCCCTCGACGGCAAGCACGGCTTTACCTTTGCGCTTCCTATTGCGGCGCCAGCCCTTCTTCGCCGGGGCGGCAGTATCTTCATCTGAGGAGTCGGTTTCCACGTCGGCGTCTTCGCCGGGGTATTTCCTTCCCTCTTCAGCCCAGGCACATCTGTCAGCAAGAACATAGAGTTCTGCAACATCTTTCACCTTGTTCATTGTCAGCTCTTCGCGCATCTTGCGGTTACGCACGTTCTGATGGAACGCGCTGATGATAGCGGCAGGGTGAACATCAGGGATACTATATTGTATCCGGCTGAACCTCTGTATATACTTGCGGAGACTCTCGCCTCCCTTCTGGGGAATGACGTGCAGGTCACTCGCTTGGCCATGGGCTTGGTGGCCTCCACTAAAGGCGCCCACAAACTCATGGCACAAATCCGACCAGGAGGAAATAGAGTCTACCGGCAAGTGCATCAACCATGACATGGTGTTGGGTTTAAGAGCCAACGGAAAGTAATTCGCAAGCACCTTATCGTCGCGGGCACCAGCAGCTTGCATCGCAATGGTGTAGATGCTGAGGAACTCGGACGGGTGGGCCATGCCGTTGTACTTTTCGCCCATGTCAGGTTTGAAGGTGCAATGAGTGGGCCACTGGAACTGCCGCGGCTCACGGGTAAAAGCCGGACAGCCTACCTCGTAAGGTAGGCCTCCAGGGCTCTCCGGTGCCGGGTGGTTCACAGTAGGCCCTGCTCGCCTGTCTGACTGGTGGCGCGCTCCGCACCGGCGCTCGATAGTGGTTCGAGCGTCTTCATGTTCTCGTTCCCGAAGGACTTGGTGCTGGTCACAGTGGGTCCGCGGGTCGGACGACGCTATGGAGATTTTGTTGCCTGCAACGTCGCGACGGGCTAGCGTCCACGATACCAGGCGAGGAGGAGGCGAGTGCACCGTGGTCGTGGCGCCGCCGGTTTTCCTGCCACTAGTGCGTGAGACTCCGTCGGAGCATCGACCCGGGGGCTCCACCGGACTCGGTTCGTCTTTGTTGGCCACCGCAACAAGGCTTCGGATAGTGGTTCTCCATTCCTCGAGTTTCCCCATAGTGGGAGGAAAATCGAGGAGCAACTGCGTGCGCGCCAGCGCTTCTGCTGGCGTTGGTGGCAGCGAAACCTGCACGGATCGCGACGCACTTCGACTTCTGACCATGTCAGAAGGAGCTCTATCACGACCCCGTGGTCGCATGCCATCTTCACCAGCGCCTCGGCAAGCGGGCAGGTCTTCTACCTCCCGGGAGTGGTGCTCGGGGCTCTTCCCGCGGCGACGCCCGGGGTCTTCGGCGTGATTGCGCCGTTCGTCACACGCCGCTTGAGAGGGGCGCGCCATCGGTGCCGGCATGGGAGTCTTGGAGGCCCTCACATCTGTCACACCCTAGTTAGTTCAAGCATTAGAGTGTGCATCATGTTTAAATTCCTTGTAAGTTTGAAATGGGGATGACAGAACCCCCAGCACCCCCCCTGGAACAACTAGGGTTTATTAAAAACTTTTCCAATGAACCTGAAATGCCCTTCTAAAAAGCCCACCCTTTTTGTTTTGGGTTAAAACCTTTGACAAAAATGGTGCACAATTTTCTAGGACATCAAAGGTCATTGGATTAATCCTTATGGTATTTGCATTTGGGCATTTAAATGCTATAAAATATTTTAAATGCTCAAATAATCATAAACTGAAATGTTGGCTGTTGGATATATTCTAAGCAGTGGCCATGCTTAATTTTATGATTTTTGGTAATGCCCTGGTATTTTTAATAAAGCCCTGAAGTTACAGAAATAATAAATAAATAAGAAAAACAGGAAAAAAAAGGAGAGAGAGAGAGAGAGAAACTTACCAGGCGCAGCCCACCAGCCCACCTGGCTCGGCCCAGTCGACTGGCTCTTGCCAGTCATCCTCCTCCTCTCGCCAGGAGACGAGGAGCGCGTGGCCGGCGCCCGCGACCACACGCCGGCCACCTCCTGCTTCCGCCGACGCCCTGGAGGCGTCTACGAGTGCCACGCCGACCCCCACGTCTCCCTCTCTTTCTTCCCACTCTCCCCGTGGCCTCTCTCCCTCTCTGGCTCTCTCCCCATCCTCCTGCCGAGCGCAGCCGTCGCCGCCGACAAGCTTCACCGCAGCCACCGCCATCCATCCGCTGCCCCGACATGCCAGGAAGCTCCGCCGTCGTCGACTACATCAAGTAGGCTGAGCCCCATGCGCTCGCTCGCCCCGGAGACGCTGCACTGAGCTCGTTCTCAACTCCGGCCACCGGAGATCCCCTTCGTGGCCCCGCTCGCTCTAGCCCTTCCCCGAGCTCGCCGTTCACTCCCCTGCAACCGCTGTGAGCTCCGCCACCGTTTCCCCCTCTCCCCGCGCTCGTCCGTGACCTCTAACCACCTCTGCCATCGAAGCCAAAGCTTGCCGCCGCCATCGCACGTCGCCGTCGTGGCCACAGCCACGTTGGGACGCCATCGAGCACGCCTTCGTCTTCCACGCACTCGCAGGAGCCCGTAGCACCCTCGCACACCCCTCGTCGTGCCCCCTAGCGACTAGCTCGTCCTCGCCCGAACTCCAGCGACCGCCAAGGTCGTCGCCGGCGTCGTTCCCGACCTCCCTGAGCTCCACTTTCTCCACTAAACGATGCAGCTCGCTCCCCGCATCACGTAGCTGCTCTCCGCCGTCGATTTGGTCGCCGGAAACGCAAACCCGAGCCCCTCCGCCGCGTGTGTCGTCGCCGGTGTCAAGCCGCCAGCGAGTTGACCCTGTTTGACCCCCTTGTGGGCCCAGGTAGACCCCCCCTGAGTCTATGACAGGTGGGGCCGGTCTGCTAATCAGTTTAAGATTAGTTTTAACTAATTTAATTTAGTTTAGTCACTGACATGTGGGCCCAGGCCCCACTAACAGTCAATTAGCACTAACATAATTTTGTTAATTAGTTGTGACACTGATAGAGAGGGCCCACCAGTCAGGTTTGACCTGGCCGACCCAGTTGACCCGCTGACGTCACACCTATGTCATGCTGACGCATTAATTCAATTACTAGATTGATTCTTTAATAGGAAATTCCAGAAAATAGCCAAAACTTCTAAAAATCATAGAAAATCAACCATAGCTCCAAATGCAAAGATTTATATATGAAAAATGATCAGAAAAATTCAATCTATCCATCTGTAATGGTTTCACGCATGGCAAAACAAGTTAACCTTGTTGTTTAAGCAGAGTAAGGTAATGCACTAATAAGGCCATGTTTAATGAGCCAACATTTGAATCTTTGATTCAAATAAGTTCATCCCCTCCTGTTTTAGCTTGCATTAGGCCAAGACACTTTCATCTTGCCATGACATAGCATGCATCATATTGTTGCATATTGCCATGTGTTGATTATGTTCAGTATCATTTTCGTGGTAGGTTCTACCTCCAAGGATAACCCCGACTATCCGTCTGAAGGGCAGTACCCTACTACCACTACAATAGGCAAGCAACCCATTGATCATTCTGATACAACCCATGTTCTTGCTTCTGCTCTTGTTTACTGCATTAAGACAACGCGTTTCAAACTGCTGTGTGCTACGATAGTTGAACCCTTATCCTCTGCATGACCTATCATTGCCACAGTAATTAGATGAAACCCACTAGCATGTGTAGGAGTTGATTGAGCCATGTATGTGATTCCTACCTTGCTATGCCTGCTATGCTTAGAGTTGTGTTAGGTCTGGTTCATCTGGGTGATGGGCTAGAGTGATATGATTATGTCGGTAATGTGAGGGATGTGTTGAACATGTTTTGGTAAAGGTATCGATGAGAGGCCATGTAGGAGTACATGGTGGGTTGTTTCATTGAGGCCGTCCATAAGAACTGAGATCTGTATGCGTGATTTAAGATTTAGTTACTACCACACATTGGGCCCTGAAATATGACCCCGCTCGACTTACTGAAAGTGCAACTATCCCTAGGTGGTTTTGGTAATTCATAACAACATATAGCTCATTGAGCTAATGCTATTCCAAGATGATTATTTCAGGAAAGCTCAATGATTGGCATGGCATGGATGTGAAAGTGGAACCCTCAAAATGCTGAGGACAAAGGATTGGCTCAAGCTCAAAAGCTCAAGACTCTTCATTTTATATTTTAGTGATCCAAGTTCACATTGAGTCTTTAGGAAAAGCCAATACTATCAAGGAGGGATGAGATGTTGCTTAATGAGCCTCTTGGTTCATGTGCTTAGTGATATGCTCCAAAACCCTCAACTACTTTCCCATATCCACATATGACCTAAACCCTAAGCCAAACTCAGTCCTACCGATTCTTTCTATCTGGCGCCACCGAGTTTCATTTGTCATAAGCCACTGCCAAACCCTAGCAATTCGGTTCTACCGATAGGGATCTCGGTCTCACCGAGATGGGATTGCAAACTCTCTGTTTCCCTTTCGTAACTTTTCGGTCTCACCGAAAGAGCGAATCGGTCCCACCAAGATTGCAATGTAAATTCAGTGTTTCCTTTTTGTAACTTTTCGGTCTCACCGAAAGAGCAAATCGGTCCCACCGAGTTTGCCTGACCAACTCTCTGGTTAGCTAATTACCAAAATCGGTCTCACCGAGTTTGTGTATTCGGTCTCACCGAGATTACGTTATGCCCAAACCCTAACCATATCGGTCCTACCGAGTTGCATGTCAGTCCCACCAAAAATCTCTAACGGTCACTAGGTTTACCTTTTCGGTCCGACCGAGTTTTTTGATTCGGTCCCACCGAGAATGGAAAACTGTGTGTAACGGTTGGATTTTGTGTGGAGGCTATATATACCCCTCCACCTCCTCTTCATTCGTGGAGAGAGCCATCAGAACACATACACAATTCCAACTCATATGTTCTGAGAGAGAACCACCTACTCATGTGTTGAGACCAAGATATTCCATTCCTACCATATGAATCTTGATCTCTAGCCTTCCCCAAGTTGCTTTCCACTCAAATCTTCTTTCCACCAGATCCAAATCCTATGAGAGAGAGTTGAGTGTTGGGGAGACTATCATTTGAAGCACAAGAGCAAGGAGTTCATTACCTACACACCATTTGTTACTTCTTGGAGAGTGGTGTCTCCTAGATTGGCTAGGTGTCACTTGGGGGCCTCCGACAAGATTGTGGAGTTGAACCAAGGAGTTTGTAAGGGCAAGGAGATCGCCTACTTCGTGAAGATCTACCGCTAGTGAGGCAAGTCCTTCGTGGGCGATGGCCATGGTGGGATAGACAAGGTTGCTTCTTCGTGGACCCTTTGTGGGTGGTTGCTTCTTCGTGGACCCTTCGTGGGTGGAGCCCTCCGTGGACTCGCGCAACCATTACCCTTTGTGGGTGGAGCCCTCCGTGGACTCGCGCAACCGTTACCCTTCGTGGGTTGAAGTCTCCATCAACGTGGATGTAGGATAGCACCACCTATCCGAACCACGGGAAAAACATCCGTGTCTCCAATTGCGTTTGAATTCTCCAAACCCTTCCCTTTACATTCTTGCAAGTTGCATGCTTTACTTTCCACTGCCAATATACTCTTTGCATGCTTGCTTGAATTGTGTGATCATTGCTTGACTTGTCCTACAACAGCTAAAATCTGCCAAGAACTAAAATTGGGAAAAGGTTAAGTTTTTATTTGGTAAAGTAGTCTAATCACCCCCCCCCTCTAGACATACTTTCGATCCTACACTTACTGACCCATCTCGTCCTCTGTCCAGGAGTTGCAACTAGTTTCTGGTGTTTATAGGTTATGTGTTGGCGGCCGTGCGTAGCGCTGACCCTAGGGGTGGGCTATGATGCGATAGATACACCGTGGCACGGTGTACCGAGTCGCCCGTTTGGCGTCTCGGGAACCCTGCACACATCGTTTGGGGCCGTTGAGGACACCCTAGCCGGATTTCCTTGTGGATGGAACCTGAATAGGCAATAAACCTGGACTAGAGACTTGTGAGGTTAGTCAGGTCGTGGTCTACACCCACGTCGGTTTTCGCTTGAAGTCTGCCGAGCACATGTCATGTGCAGACGCTAAGTGGTGGAAACATGTGTGACGAAGTACACCCCTGCAGGGTATAAAATTATTTGAATAGCCGCGTCCATGATAAAGGACAACTTGGTTGCCTATACAGTTCATAGACAAGTTAACGGTTACTACTAAAAGACTCAAGATAAGTGTGAGTACCGAGGATGGCCCTCTCGTAGGATGACGAGAGAGGATCCCCGGTGGAGTTTTGTGTTGGTGAGTAGTGGACTCGTGTGCGAAAACTATTTTACTAGTGGAGTTCCGTAGGATAGCTTAGCCAAGAGTCAAAGCTGGCTTGCCGCAATAACCCCACCACCTTCTTGAGAATGAGCATGTATAGTAGGTTCTGTTGTAAGACTTGCCGAGTACCTTTGTACTCATGTTTTCTTAATTACTGTTTTCAGACGACAACACCGCCCCCTCCGATGGGTTCTACGTAGACCTTGACATCGACGAGTGACTAACCATTCAGGTGGTGATCCACGCCATGGAGGGCCCTATGTAGGTAGACAGGCTTCGAGAAGCCTTGTTTCTTTCTAGTGTCTGTACTCAGACTAGTTGCTTCCGCTTGTGCTTGTATGATTGTATGACTTGAGTGTCGGGTCATGTGACCCCTATCTGTATGAACATGTTATGTATGGCTCTCTAGAGCCTTTAAATAAAGTACTTGAGTTGTAGAGTTTTATTGTGATGCCATGTTGTATGTACTCATATCAGGCATATTGTGTGTATGATTGAAATGCTTGGTATGAGTGGGATCCGACAATCTAGTTGTTTATCCTTGGCAGCCTTTCTTATGGGGAAATGTAGTCTAGTGTTCCTCGAGCCATAGTAGTCCGCTACAGCCCGGTTCACCGGAGTCCTGCTAGCCCAGCACTACTGCTCAAGACACTTGACTGGCCGGCATGTGTTTCACGTCGTTCCTATGTCTGTCCCTTCGGGGAAATGTCACGCGGTGACATCCGGAGTCCTGCCTAGCCTGCTACAGCCCGGGTTCCCCGGAGGCCTAGTAGCCCAGTGCTACAGCCCGGAATCACTCGCTGATGACCGACATGCTCGATGTGATTCATGTATGCATGTCTCCATAGGTCTGTGCCTCTTTGGGTTCACGACTAGCCATGTCGGCCCGGGTTCTCTGTCATATGGATGCTAGCGACACTATCATATACGTGAGCCAAAAGGCGCAAACGGTTTCAGGCCATGGTAAGGTGACACCCGTGGAATACCGTGCGTGAGGCCGCAAAGTGATATGAGGTGTTACCGGCTAAATCGATGTGGCTTGGAATCGGGGTCCTGACAGCGTTGGTATCAGAGCCGGACTGCCTGTAGGTTTGTTGAGCCAAACTGGTCGATGCCGAGTCTAGAAATGCTTTAGTTATATGTAGGGGAATTGATTGTGGGAGGGAACGTAAGGCTCTTTTACTCCTTTACCTTATGCCCTCTGATCTGAGTCATTCTCTTCTCATTCAACATGGGTTAAGAACTAGGCTCTCTTCTTCTATCAGGTTCACGTGTTACTAATCCGTAGTAGCTTATAGGATTGTTGTTACAAGCCTCAGTACAGTTTCTACTACTTTTAGTATGTTGCTAATTGAATCAGAACCCTGATATGATGTTGTTGAGTGGTATTGCAAACTGTTGTGGATGTCTCAAATCTTTTTCTGAGCATTTACAGTTGTTATGCTGTCCAATTTTCCCTAGAAATTCTAATGTCGTTGCATTGTGGTTGTGCTTTCAGATGGCCAACCGTGTTCAAAACCAAGTGGTTCGCCTGACCCGGTGCCTCGACGTGCCCGGTCATACTGCTATGTTAGTCCGGGTAATGATCGAGACGGGTTACCGTTGGTATCCCGAATACACCGTCGAAGAGCAATTCCGAGATTTTAATCAAAGCCAATATTTCTGCACCGTTAGGATATTTCCTTCTTATCCTAGATCTACCGAGCCCCTTCACTATTCCTATGGACTCGGGGTTACTGTTGAGATGGTTGTGCAGGATGCTGCCTATTCCATGATGACCATCATGCGAGTTCGGACTGGCCTGCTTCGGAACACCGACTTCTGTTACATGCCAGCTTCACTTCCGGGAGCGCAAGGGTATCTTCAGGCTATCTATGCTGACTCCACTCAGGAGGACTCATTAACTCGTAGCACTGCCGAGATGCTCGTAGATAAGGACCGAGAGAATCGGGCCTTGAGGTTGGAGCTTTTTAATACCCGTGCTGATCATTGGGCCACATTGACTCGGTTTGCACCCACGGTGCAAGCTGGATGTATGGATACAAGGGATCTGTATCCTGTGAGATCTGCTCTGCCAGGCATGGTGGATTGGCGTGATGTGGGAGGGATCACCCCACCCCGTGGTCCTCGCAGGCTACCGTTTGTTGGTCCAAGACCTCATCCTAGCCCCTTTGGTCCACAAGCTCCTCAGGACCGTCTGTTCCCGGATGATCACGTTGAACTTCCAAGCTATGGAGGTGACTTCTATGAGGACTACTACGGAGCTGTCTGAGTTAGTAGTAGTATCACTAGTATTGTAATAGTTGTATCTCCACTGTCCCGCGTGACTTGTGGAATATGACTTTGTGTGTAATCAATTCTGGAGGTGTAGACAAATAATGTATAGGAGCTTGGAATGCCTCCGATGAGATGTAACGTCTTTCATCATAGTTGTACTAAACTATGTATGATGTGTATGACCATTGGTATATATATGGCAGTTTTATATTACCATGACATACGGATGAACATCTCTGCATTCCGTGTCATTCATTACATTCTGCACTTCCTTGCTAAGTTTGATCCATCCTTATCTAAACCATTGTCTTGTTTTCTCCTAGGATGGTCAACACCCGCAGCAACCCTGTTGCCCCGGAGCAGGGGGAAGCCAGTGCAGCTAGGGGGAAAATCTGCCTCACCCGCCCTCTCTGGCCGAAGTGATGCTGGAGGCGGAAAGAAACAAGCGTGAAACTAACCGCCTGCTAGAGCGGATTGAGCAGAACACTGCACGCCATCAGCGAAATGACTTGGTGTCAATCAATGACTTTATCAAGCTGTACCCACCAAAGTTTAACCATTCCGTTGAGCCCCTCGACGCGGATGACTGGCTTCGTAGCATCACCCACAAGCTACGTTATGCCAACGTAGCCGAAGCCGACAAGGTTACTTATGCTGCCTATCACCTCGAAGGCCCTGCTAGCCTCTGGTGGGAAAATTTTGAAGCTATGCGCCCGGTCGGCCAAATCACTACTTGGGCTGAATTTAGTGAAGCTTTCCATGAGCATCACATTTCGGAAGGTCTCATGGATCGCAAGAGGGAGGAGTTCTGCAATTTCACCCAAGGAAGACTGACTGTGGATGCATATAGCTGTGAGTTTGGGAATCTGGCACGTTATACTCCTGAAGAAGTATCTACCGACGCTACGAAGCAGGCAAGGTTCCGCAAGGGACTCAGCCCTGAGCTTCGCCGCGATCTTCGTCTGCACGAGTGCACCTCCTTTCAGAAGTTGGTCAATAAAGCCATCAGTGCTGAGACAGGCCTGACTAATTATGACGCTTCACGCAAGCACTCACGTGATTTTGGCTCTTCGTCCGGCTCTGGAGCTCATAAGCGCCAGGTGTGGATCCCAAGCACGGCACTGCCACCCAGGTTCATCCCGAGGCCATCCTTTGAGGCGCCTCGTCCCAACCAGCAGTTTGCACTGCCCAAGCCCTATGGTGGCCCCGCTGCTAATGCTGCTCCACGCCCCAATGTGGTGACATGCTTCAAGTGTGGAGAGCCGGGTCACTATAGCTGAGAGTGTCCCCAGAACAACAACCCCAATCAAACTGGAAAGTCCGTTGGTCGTGGTAAGCCAGCGGGAAAGACATTCTACGCCAAGCCGGTCACTACTACACGTGGCCATGTCAACTATGTTTCAGCCGAGGAGGCTCATGAGGATCCTAACGTCGTCCTTGGTACGCTCCTTGTTAACTGCCATCCGGCATCTGTTATTTTCGATACTGGAGCATCTCATTCATTCATATCCGAGAACTATGCTCGATTGCATAACACGACATTCTGTGACATGCCCACTTCCATGGTAATTCAAACTCCGGGTTCCAAATGGCAAACTTCTAGAGTAAGCCATGGGAACGAAATTCTTGTCGATAGACTTGTCTTCCTTGCATCCTTAATAGCTCTCAAATCCTCGGACATAAACATCATCTTGGGTATGGACTGGATGTCAGCTCATTATGCTAAGATTGATTGTGCCACTAGAACCGTTCAACTTACTCATTCATCAGGCAAGACAGTCAACGTCTTAACTCGAGTGGCCAAGCGCCAACTTTACTCCCTAAATGCCAACCCCCTTCCAGACCTTGAGGATGTTCCGGTAGTCCGAGACTTTCCGGATGTCTTTCCAGAAGAACTGCCAGGTGTTCCACCTGACAGGGATGTCGAGTTTGTGATAGACCTTATTCCAGGAACCGTTCCAATTTCTAGAAGACCCTACAAGATGGCACCCTTAGAACTAGCCGAGCTTAAGAACCAACTCGATGAGTCCTTGAAAAAGGGTTTCATCTGTCCTAGTTCCTCTCCTTGGGCTTGCCCCGTCCTCTTCGTCAAGAAGAAGGATGGAACGGATCGAATGGTTGTAGATTACCGACCTGTCAACTTGGTCACCATCAAGAATAAGTATCCGCTTCCCAGGATCAACGATCTGTATGACCAGCTCGCTAGGTCCTCAGTCTTTTCCAAGATGGATTTGAGGTTGGGCTACCATCAAATCAAAATCATAAATGGGGACATTCCCAAAATGGCCTTTGTTACTCGTTATGGCCAATACGAGTACACCGTTATGTCCTTCGGTTTAACCAATGCCCCCGCTACCTTCTCTCGGTTAAAGAACTCGGTCTTCATGGAGTATTTGGATAAATTCGTCGTAGTATACCTCGATGACATACTCATCTACTCCAAGAATGAAGAGGAACATGCCGAACATCTAAGGCTGGTATTGATGAAACTTCGAGAGCATCGCCTTTATGCCAAATTCTTCAAGTGTGAATTTTGGTTGCCAGAAGTGACCTATCTAGGCCATGTAATCTCTGGTAAGGGTATTGCTATCAATCCCGAGCGAGTTCAAGCTGTCCTTGATTGGACTCCACCTAAGACGGTCAAGCAAGTTCGGAGCTTCCTTGGCTTAGCGAGCTATTGCCGCCGCTTCGTCGAGAACTTCTCCAAGGTTGCTAAACCTCTAACTGAACTCCTCAAGAAAGATAAAAAGTTCGAGTGGACTCCATAGTGCGAGTTCAGCTTTCAGGAACTGAAAAGACGCCTGACATCTGCTCCCGTACTGGTACCACCAGATTTATCCAAGGACTTTATTATCTATTGCGACGCCTCGCGACAAGGACTAGGTTGCATACTCATGCAAGATCGTCAGGTAATTGCCTATGCTTCATGGCAATTACACCCTCATGAGGAAAATTATCCCACACATGATCTAGAGCTTGCAGCTGTAGTCCATGCACTCAAAACTTGGCGACATTACCTCCTTGGTAATCGTTGCGAGATCTTCACCGATCACCAAAGTTTGAAATATATCTTCACCCAACCAGATTTGAATCTCAGGCAAAGACGTTGGGTCGAGTTGATCTCGGATTACGACTTAGGAATAACTTACACCCCGGGCAAGTCCAATGTCATGGCTGATGCGCTAAGTCGTAAATCCTATTGTAACAACCTGATGTTACAACAAAGTCAACCACTTCTCCATGAGGAATTTCGTAAGCTTAATCTTCACATTGTTCCTCGAGGATTCCTATCCACCCTGGTGGAGAAACCTACCCTTATGTATCAAATCATAGCTGCCCAGAAGCGTGATAAGGGCATATCCCGGATTAAGGAAAACATTGCTAGCAGAGTTGCTAAATGTTTTTCCATGGATAAGCGGGGTGCTGTCTTCTTCGAGAACCGTTTGGTGGTTCCCAAGAAACAACATCTCCGTCAGTTGATCCTTAAGGAAGCTCATGAATCCCCTCTCACCATTCATCCCGGTAGTACTAAAATGTATCAAGACCTACGCCAGAGGTTTTGGTGGACTAGGATGAAGAGAGAAATTGCTCAATACATTGCTAGCTGCGACATCTGTCGTCGTGTTAAAGTGGAGCATCAACGGCCTGCTGGCACCCTTCAACCTTTGGCCATTCCTGAGTGGAAATGGGATAAAATCAGTATGGATTTCATCACTGGGTTTCCCAGGACCAAGAGGGGGAATAATGCCATCTTCGTCGTGATGGACCGTCTTCCCAAAGTAGCCCATTTCCTACCTGTTCGTGAGAGTATCACCGCTAGCCAGCTAGCTGAGTTATACATCTCCCGAATAGTGTCACTTCATGGTGTCCCATTGGAAATTAACTCAGACCGTGGGAGTCTCTTCACCTCTCGATTTTGGGAAAGTTTCCAAAAAGCTATGGGAACTCGTCTCTCTTTTAGCACCGCCTTCCACCCTCAATCAAGTGGTCAAGTAGAGCGACTCAATCATATTCTGGAAGATATGCTCCGAGCTTCTGTCATCTCATTCGGAATGGATTGGGAGAATTGCCTTCCATTCACGGAGTTTGCTTATAACAATAGTTATCAATCTAGCTTGGGCAAGGCTCCTTTCGAAGTTCTCTATGGACGAAAATGTTGAACGCCTCTTAACTGGTCAGAAACCGAGGAAAGACAACTCTTTGGCCCGGATATGATTCAGGAAGCAGAAGAACAGGTTCGCGTTATTCGTGAGAAATTGAAAACAACCCAATCTCGTCAAAAGAGTCAATATGATCGTAAACATAAGCCTATGACTTATGAAGTCGGCGAGAAGGCCTACCTTCGGGTTACCCCGTTGAAGGGAACCCATCATTTTGGTATCAAAGGCAAATTGGCTCCTCGTTACATCAGACCCTTTCGCATTCTTGCCAAACAAGGAGAAGTTGCCTACCAATTGGAACTACCTTCGCATCTTTCCAGAGTTCACGATGTCTTCCACGTTTCTCAAATCAGGCGTTGCTTCGCGGATCCTATCCGTGGAGTGGACCACGAAACGCTTGATCTACAAGATAACCTCTCATATCGGGAATATCCCGTTCGTATCCTTGATCAAGCCGAGCGTACCACTCGACGTCATAATATCAAGTTTCTCAAGGTTCAATGGTCACACCATTCCGAGAAAGAAGCCACTTGGGAAAGGGAGGATCGTCTTTGACTCGAGTACCCCACCTTCTTTTCGGAGGATCCTAAATCTCGGGACGAGATTCTTTTGAGTGGGGGTGAGTTGTCACACCCTAGTTAGTTCAAGCATTAGAGTGTGCATCATGTTTAAATTCATTTTATGTTTGAAATGGGGATGACAGAACCCCCAGCACCCCCTGGAACAACTAGGGTTTATTAAAAACTTTTCCAATGAACCTGAAATGCCCTTCTAAAACGCCCACCCTTTTTGTTTTGGGTTAAAACCTTTGACAAAAATGGTGCACATTTTTCTAGGACATCAAAGGTCATTGGATTAATCCTTATGGTATTTGCATTTGGGCATTTAAATGCTATAAAATATTTTAAATGCTCAAATAATCATTAACTAAAATGTTTGCTGTTGGATATATTCTAAGCAGAGGCCATGATTAATTTTATGATTTTTGGTAATGCCCTGGTATTTTTAATAAAGCCCTGAAGTTACAGAAATAATAAATAAATAAGAAAAACAGAAGAAAAAAAGGAGAGAGAGAGAGAGAGAGAGAGAGAGAGAAACTTACCAGGTGCAGCCCACCAGCCCACCTGGCTCGGCCCAGTCGACTGGCTCTTGCCAGTCGTCCTCCTCCTCTCGCCAGGAGGACGAGGAGCACGTGGCTGGCGCCCGCGGCCACACGCCGGCCACCTCCTGCTTCCGCCGACGCCCTGGAGGCATCTACGAGTGCCACGCCGACCCCCACGTCTCCCTCTCTTTCTTCCCACTCTCCCCATGGCCTCTCTCCCTCTCTGGCTCTCTCCCCGTCCTCCTGCCGAGCGTAGCCGTTGCTGCCGACAAGCTTCACCGCAGCCACCGCCGTCCATTCGCTGTCCCGACATGCCAGGAAGCTCCGCCGTCGTCGACTACATCAAGTAGGCCGAGCCCCGTGCCCTCGCTCGCCCCAGAGATGCTGCACCGAGCTCGTTCCCAACTCCGGCCACCGGAGATCCCCTTCACCGCCCCGCTCGCTCCAGCCCTTCCCCAAGCTCGCCGTTCGCTCCCCTGCAACCGCTGCGAGCTCCGCCACCGTTTCCCCCTCTCCCCGCGCTTGTTCGCGTCCTCTAACCACCTCTGCCATCGAAGCCGAAGCTCGCCGCCACCACCGCACGTCACCGTCGTGGCCACAGCCACGTTGGGACGCCACCAAGCATGCCTTCGTCTTCCACGCACTCACAGGAGCCCGTAGCACCCTCGCACGCCCTCGCCGTGCCCCCTAGCGACTAGCTCGTCCTCGCCCGAACTCCAGCGACCTCCAAGCTCGTCGCCGGCGTCATTCCCGGCCTCCCCGAGCTCCACTTTCTCCACCAAACGATGCGGCTCGCTCCCCGCGTCACGTAGCTGCTCTCCGCCGTCGATTTGGTCGCCGGAGACGCAAACCCGAGCCCCTCCGCCGCGTCTGTCGTCACCGGTGTCAAGCCGCCGGCGAGTTGACCCTGTTTGACCCCTGTGTGGGCCCAGGTAGACCCCCCTGAGTCTATGACAGGTGGGGCCGGTCTGCTAATCAGTTTAAGATTAGTTTTAACTAATTTAATTTAGTTTAGTCACTAACATGTGGGCCCAGGCCCCACTGATAGTCAATTAGCACTGACATAATTCTGTTAATTAGTTGTGACACTGATAGAGAGGGCCCACCAGTCAGGTTTGACCTGGCCGACCCAGTTGACCCGCTGACGTCAGACCTATGTCATGCTGATGTATTAATTCAATTACTGGATTTATTCTTTAATAGGAAATTCCAAAAAATAGACAAAACTTCTAAAAATCATAGAAAATCAACCATAGCTCCAAATGCAAAGATTTATATATGAAAAATGATCAGAAAAATTCAATCTATCCATCTGTAATGGTTTCATGCATGAAAAAACAAGTTAACATTGCTGTTTAAGAAGAATAAGGTAATGCACTAATAAGGCCATGTTTAATGAGCCAACATTTGAATCTTTGATTCAAATAAGTTCATCCCCTCCTGTTTTAGCTTGCATTAGGCCAAGACACTTTCATCTTGCCATGCCATAGCATGCATCATATTGTTGCATATTGCCATGTGTTGATTATGTTCGGTATGATTGTCGTGGTAGGTTCTGCCTTCGAGGATAACCCCGAGTAACCGTCTGAAGGGAAGTACCCTAATACCACTACAACAGGCAAGCAACCCATTGATCATTCCAATACAACCCATGTTCTCGCTTCTGCTATTGTTTAGTGCATTAAGACAACGCGTTTCAAACTGCTGTGTGCTACGGTAGTTGAACCCTTATCCTCTGCATGACCTGTCATTGCCACAGTAATTAGATGAAACCCACTAGCATGTGTAGGAGTTGATTGAGCCATGTATGTGATTCCTACCTTGCTATGCCTGCTATGCTTAGAGTTGTGTCAGGTTTGGTTCATCTGGGTGATGGGCTAGAGTGATATGATTATGTCGGTAATGTGAGGGATGTGTTGAACATGCTTTGGTAAAGGTATTGATCAGAGGCCATGTAGGAGTACATGGTGGCTTGTTTCATTGAGGCCGTCCATAAGAACTTAGATCTGTATGCGTGATTTAAGATTCAGTTACTACCACACATTGGGCCCTGAAATATGACCCCGCTCGACTTACTGACCCATCTCGTCCTTTGTCCAGGAGTTGCAACTAGTTTCTGGTGTTTATAGGTTATGTGTTGGCGGTCGTGCGTAGCGCTGGCCCTAGGGGTGGGCTATGATGCAGTAGATACACCATGGCACAGTGTACCGAGTCGCCCGTTTGGCGTCTCGGGAACCCTGCACACATCGTTTGGGGCCGTTGAGGACACCCCGGCCGGATTTCCTTGCGGATGGAACCTGAATAGGTGATAAACCTGGACTAGAGACTTGTGAGGTTAGTCAGGTCGTGGTCTACACCCACGTCGGTTTTCGCTTGAAGTCTGCCGAGCACATGTCGTGTGCAGACGCTAAGTGGTGGAAACATGTGTGACGAAGTACACCCCTGCAGGGTATAAAACTATTCGAATAGCCGCGTCCACGGTAAAGGACTACTTGGTTGCCTATACAGTTCATAGACAAGTTAGCGGTTACTACTAAAAGACTCAAGATAAGTGTGAGTACCGAGGATGGCCCTCTCGTAGGATGACGAGAGAGGATCCCCGGTGGAGTTTTGTGTTGGTGAGTAGTGGACTCTTGTGCGAAAACTATTTTACTAGTGGAGTTCCGTAGGATAGCTTAGACAAGAGTCAAAGCTGGCTTGCTGCAATAACCCCACCACCTTCTTGAGAATGAGCATGTATAGTAGGTTCTATTGTAAGACTTGCTGAGTACCTTTGTACTCATGTTTGCTTAATTACTGTTTTCAGACGACAACACCGCCCCCTCCGATGGGTTCTACGTAGACCTTGACGTCGACGAGTGACTAGCCACCCAGGTGGTGATCCTGGCCATGGAGGGCCCTATGTAGGTAGACAGGCTTCGAGAAGCCTTGTTTCTTTCTAGTGTCTGTACTCAGACTAGTTGCTTCCGCTTGTGCTTGTATGATTGTATGACTTGAGTGTCGGGTCATGTGACCCCTATCTGTATGAACATGTTATGTATGGCTCTCTGGAGCCTTTAAATAAAGTACTTGAGTTGTAGAGTTTTGTTGTGATGCCATGTGTATGTACTCATATCGGGCATATTGTGTGTATGATTGAAATGCTTGGTATGAGTGGGATCCGACAATCTAGTTGTTTATCCTTGGCAGCCTTTCTTATGGGGAAATGTAGTCTAGTGTTCCTCGAGCCATAGTAGTCTGCTACAGCCCGGTTCACCGGAGTCCTGCTAGCCCAGCACTACTGCTCAGGACACTTGACTGGCCGGCATGTGTTTCACGTCGTTCCTATGTCTGTCCCTTCGGGGAAATGTCACGCAGTGACATCCGGAGTCCTGCCTAGCCTGCTACAGCCCGGGTTCCCCGGAGTCCTGTTAGCCTAGTGCTACAGCCCGAAATCACTCGCTGATGACCGACATGCTCGATGTGATTCATGTATGCCTGTCTCCATAGGTCTGTGCTGCTTTGGGTTCACGACTAGCCATGTCGGCCTGGGTTCTCTGTCATATGGATGCTAGCGACACTATCATATACGTGAGCCAAAAGGCACAAACGGTTCCGGGCCATGGTAAGGCGACACCCGTGGAATACCGTACGTGAGGCCGCAAAGTGATATGAGGTGTTACCGGCTAGATCGATGTGGCTTGGAATTGGGGTCCTGACAGCATCGCCTTCGGGCGGGGTGGTAGCGATCTTGGAAGGCCCCACGCCACCCGCGGAGGGCCTGGCTCCGTCTTTGGATTTGGCGGTGTGCGGCCCGTTACCAGGTGCACGAACATCGCCGCCTCCCAAACTCCGGCTACTGGGACAGTGTTGGTGTTCGCGAACGGTGCCCCGGGTCCTTTCTGCGACCGGTCCGCTGCTCGCCCGCGTCAGGTCGGGATGTCCGGCTTCCGATAGGCCAACCGCCGTCGTCGTCTTCTTCTTGGGCGCCATGACGATGAAGAAGCGTCGAACTAACTGCTAAAGCCGATTCTCACAACTGCGCCCCTACCTGGCGCGCCAAAGATGTCGGTGGGAATGACACCTATGGGATCACAAGAATCCCTACTACGGTTGCGGGGCACGGGGTCGTGAGAAGAGCGGATCAAATAGATAGCACACGGTTCGTTTATCTAGGTTTGGGCCGCGAGGATGCGTAAAACCCTACTCCTGCTTTGGTGGACTGTATATCTGTGTTCTTGAGCTAGCTATGGGGCGTGAGGAGCTCCAAAAAGACGAATCCTCCTCCTGGTCGCCTCGGGCCTCCTTTTATAGGAAAGGGGTTGCCACAGTGGCATACAGGAGGTGGAAAGGGTACAGTGATGTGAGGTTATCCCTCGCATTACAGGACAAGGCGCATTTAATGCGTGTTGCCCAGGTGTCCTTACTTTATCAGGGACGGGGGTGAGCCCTATCTCGTCCGTCGCCGCTCCCTCTCGTGTCGACACGCGCCCTGGCCAGCGGCGCCCGCGGTGCCATGTAGGTAGGTAGGCAGCTGAGGTGGCGCAGTGGTGGGTCTCCATGAAGATCCACATGCCGCCACGCAGGTGCCTGCCCAGCTGGTTGGGTCGGCAGCTGCATGCGAACGGCGGTGGAGGTTTGACTGGCGTGGGCCTGATGGTGGCCCTATGGGTGTTCTTGGCAAGGGCCTTGCTGGGGCCCCGGCAAGGGTCTTGCCATGGCGCCTGCTGTCATCCCCGGCAAGGCTCTTGCCTGGGGCCTTGTGGTCCTCCTTGGCTGGGATCCCGCCAAGGATCATAATCTTCTAAAGGGTGTATCTGATCTTGAATGTCTTCACGAAGATCCGCATGCCACCACGGGGATGTCTCCCGAATCCTTGCCCCATGGGGGCAGTGGACTCAAGGGTGACTCACTCCGTAGGTGTGGGGTGAGCTGCCACGGCAAGGGTCTTGCCGGCTTTGCTAAAACCGCCTCCCGGCAAGGATCTTGTCGGGGGGAGTCCGCTTCGTCCCCTTTGCTCTTTGTGGTCTTGGTCTTGGCGTCGTTCTGCTTCTCTCAAGCTTCATCCTTACCTTGGCTCACCTCCCTTGCCTTGCTCAATGTGGTGGTGCCCGTAGCTCAGACTGCCCGTGCACAGTTATAGGTGTACAAAAAGCGTACCCCTCTTTTTGTACACCGACACGCTATCTTCCTCATTGCCTCAATCTCCTGGAGGGCCTTGTGGGCTTCAGCCTTGGCATTCTTTGCGCTCTCAAGGGCCGTGGCAAGCTCGGACTCTCGCGTCTTCGAGTCAAGCTCTAACGCCTCGTGCTTTGTCACGAGAGCTTGGAGCTCTTGCTGCACCTCGCCCACCCGTGCCTCTTGCTTTTCCCGCTCGGTGCACTCCTGGGCCGCTTTGTTTTTGGCCTTAGACAGCGCTTGCTTCAGGGTCGCCACTTCGGCCGTGGCCCCTGGCAAATTCATGATGATCC
>NC_041386.1:544472086-544500108 GCF_002162155.2 Triticum dicoccoides | reverse complement strand
ATATATACAAGGTATTACTTACCTTTGTTCTCCTCGAGCTGCCTCTTAGCAAGGCCGAGCTCTTTCTCGGACCCCTCGAGGTCCTCCTTCAGTGCGGCGACCTCCGCAGTCAGTGCGGCAGAGGTCAGCAGCAAAGCCTGCATACGCATACAGATATACTTGTATTAGACTCCTGCAGATATTATTTGATCCTCTATTCGGCTTTTCTTTGGGAACACCAAACAGAGCATCAGGGGCTACTGTCTATGCGGTAACATTTTTCCTATATTTTAAATACTTACCTCAAAGCCGGTTAGAAGGCTGGCACAGGCTTCAGTCAGTCCGCTCTTGGCGGACTGAACCTTCTTGATCACCGCACTCATAATAGTGCGGTGATCTTCGTCGATGGAAGCGCTGCGAAGCACTCCCAGTAGGCTGTCTGGTGCCTCTAGATGGACAGACGTCACCGGCACGGGCGTCTTACCCCTTTTGAAAGGGAGCCGCCTGCCCGAGTCTGGAGCCACTGGAGGTTCCGGCGCGGTGTTCGTGTCACATCCCTAGCTTCTGGCATTGCACTAGGGTAACTTCATGTGTGCATCATGTTTAAACTTTGAAAGAAACTTGAAATGGGGATTGCCTAAACCCTAGCATTAAAGTAATTCACTAGGTTCAACCCAAATATTTCCAGTAAATCCAAATGGATTTAAAAAAATGTTCATCATTCTTGGAAAAAAGCTGGAAACAGTAACCAGAGGTGATGCACATTTTTGCATGACATATTTGGGCTCTGGATTAAATCATACTCTATTTGCATTTGGGCATTTAAATGCTATTAAATATTTTAAATGCTCAAATAATCATAAACTAAAATGTTTACTGTAGGATATATTCCCAACAGTGATCATGAGTAGTTTCATGATTTTTGGAAGTGTCTAAGTATTTTTAATAAATCCCTAAAAACTACAGAATAATAGAAAACAAAATTAAAAACAGAAACAGAGAGAGAGAGAGAGAGAGCTACCTAGACTTACCTCTGCAGCCCACCTGGCGGCCCAAGTGGCCGGCCCAGCCCACCACCGCCTCCTTCCCTGTCGCCTTCCTCCCCGCGCCAGTAGGCAGAGGGCGTGTGCCCGCGGCACGCCGGCACGCGCCAGCCACCTCCTCCCTGCCTGGCTGCCCCGTCTTTCCCCTGGATGTCTCTCGCGACGACACGCTACCCCCAAGCCCGTGGGGATCGCTCCCTCTCTTGCTCGTTCTCTCCCGCGCCCGCTCCGCACCATGGCGGAAGACACCGCAAGCTCACCGTCGCCGTTCGCATAGCCACCCCATTCCCCTCGACCGCTCGTTGTGTCTGCGAGATCCGCCACATCGTCCTCTTCGTCCACGCCGAGCCATGCTTCGCCGGGAGCCGTGCATCATCCTCACCACCGTCGTCTTCAACCTCGGACGTCCGAGATCGCCGGCGTCGATTCGCTCCCTCCAAGCCATCCCCGAGCACGAAGAGCTTCTCTATGGGTTCCCTGTGAGCCCCTCTTCCTTCGGCCCTCTTCCCGCCGTCCTTTCCTCCCCCTCAGTCGTGGTTTCCACATCGGCCGGAGCTCGCTGTCGTCGTCGCGAAGCTCGCCGTCAGGAGCCACCCCGCCTGGACAATCCAAGCACGCAGTCATGCTCCGGGCTTTCTCAGGAAGCCGTAGAGCGCCTCAGGCTGTCCGCTCGTGCACCCTAGCCCTCGCGCTCGTGCAAGCCACAGCTGCGCCGCCGTGGAACTCGACGCCGTCGACGTTCCCGGCCACCCTAGCATCGCCCGAGGCCACGAACTGACGCGCACCCTTGCTCCGGTTCCAACACGCCTAGCCCCGCTTGCTCCCATCACCGGAGTTGGCCGGACGGGGAACGCCGCCGCCTCTGCTTACGCCGACGAGTAACCGCCGGCCTAATCCAGCCATTAGGCACTAATTGCCAATTAGGTTAGCACCTAAGCCAATGACAGCCGGGCCCCACAAGTTTATTTGACCCACTAACGAAATTATTTGGACTTAATTTGATTCTAGTGGACCCACACGTCAGCATTGACTTTGCTGACGTGGCCTTTGACCGGTCCCACCTGTCATTGACTCGAGCCAGCACTGTGTCACTGACCAGTAGGCCCCACTGGTCAGGTTTGACCTGGCCAGCCACAGTTGACCTGATGACATCACTCTTACATCATGTTGATGCAGTAAAACCTTTTCTGCATTTTAAATAAATCTAAATGATTTATTTATTTTCAGAAAATATCCAAAACTTTGAAAAATCAAAGAAAATAATCTATAACTCAGATTGAAAAGATTTATATATGAAAATGATCAGAAAAATCCAAAGAATTTGAATCTGGTATTTTCATGCATGTTGGAACAACTTAAAGTTGTTGTTTAGGACAATCCAATTAAATGGCATTTAAGAAATCACATATGGAGTTTGAATTTGAACTTAGGGTTCAAACCAACCCCATTTAACCTGTTGCTAGTTGCATTAGCTGAAAACACAGCATATTGACATGTCATGATCATGCATCATATTGTGCATTGCATTGATTGTGTTCTTTTTGTGTTTGTCGGTGGTTGTCCCCTCTCGATAGACGTTGTACCGACGTTGTGCTCGTTGACACCGATGAAGACCCAATGATATCTTCAGAAGTGCCAGGCAAGCAAAACACCCTTGTTCATTCCGATACAATCCCACTCTCTCGCTCCTGCTCTCTTTTACTGCATTAGGACAACAATGATTCAACTGTTACATGTTCCGGTAGTTGAACCCCTTTCCTCTGCATGACCTGTCATTGCCAAAGTAAATAGATGAAATCCACTAGCATGAGTAGGAGTTGTTTGAGCCCTGATGTGCCTACTCATTCATGCTTATTTGTCATGCCTGCTACTGCTTAGAGTTGAGTCAGGTCTGATTCATCGGGGATGAATTGGAACAGTGATGAACATGTCCTACTGTGTGAGAGCTAAGTGTGTGAACATGATTTGGTAAAGGTAGCGGTGAGAGGCCATGTAGGAGTACATGGTGGGTTGTCTCATTGAAACCGTCCTTAGGAACTGAGTTCTGTGTTTGTGATCCATGAAACAGTTACTACCACGCATTGGGCCCGAAACCAATGGACCCTCTCGTCTTCTTGATCACCCTTGTCCTCTGTCTAGGAGTTGCAACTAGTTTCTGGTGTTTATAGGATATGTGTTGGCGGCCGTGCATAGTGCTGACCCTAGGGGTGGGCTATGATGCGGTAGGTACACCATGGCCGGGCATGCCGGGCGCCCGTTTGGTGTCTCGGAACCCTGTACACATCGTCCGGGGCCGTATGTGGAAACCTCGGCCGGACTCCCTATGGATGGAACCTGGATAGGCGATAAACCTGGACTAGAGACTTGAGTGTTTAGGTAGGCTGTGGCCGACACCCTTGTTGGGCTTCCGCTTGAAGGTTGCCGAGTACATGTCGTGTAAACGGCGGTAAGTGGTGAGAGCGTGTGTGAAGAAGTACACCCCTGCAGGGTTAACATCATCTATTCGAATAGCCGTGTCCGCGGTAATGGACTTCTGGGTTGCCTATAACAGTTCATAGACAAGTGAAAGTGGATACTCTAAAACTCGCAAGATAAGTGTGAGTGCTATGGATGGCCTTCTTGTAGGGAGACAAGAGCGGATCCATAGTGGTGTATTGAATGGTGAACATGTGGACTCGTGTGCGCCACCTCAAAAGAGTTGCTTGCAGTCGTAGTTCAGGTTAGCCACTGAGTCAAAGCCGGCTTGCTGCAGTTAAACTCCACCACCCCCTTTGTTGATACCGGTGCATATGTAGTTAGTTCTGATGTAAGTCTTGCTGGGTACATTTGTACTCACATTTGCCTATTCTATGTTTTTGCAGAGAGATGTCAGTCTCGCAGGTAGTTCCGTGTGGACTTCGACGTTTAGCTTGATACCTCAGCTACGATCTTGTGCCCTCGGCAGGATCTGGTTGATAGTCAGGCTTCTTAGCCTTTTTCATTTGTAGATGTCTGTACTCAGACATGTTAAGCTTCCGCATGTGCTTGATTTGTATGCTATGATTGTTGGGTCATGAGACCCATGTTTGTAATATCTCGCTCCTCGGAGCCTAATGAATAAATGTTTGAGTCGTAGAGTCTTGTTGTGATGCCATGTTGTATTTACACATGTCGAGCATATTGTGTGTATGATTGAAATGCTTGGTATGTGTGGGATCCGACAATCTAGTTGTTTATCCTTGGCATCCTCTCTTATGGGGAAATGTAGTCTTGTGCTTCCATGAGCCATAGTAGTCCGCTACAGCCCGGTTCACCGGAGTCCTGTTAGCCCAGCACTACTGCTCAGGACACTTGACTGGCCGGCATGTGTTTCACTTCGTTCCTGTGTCTGTCCCTTCAGGGAAATGTCACGCGGTAACATCCGGAGTCCTGCCTAGCCTGCTATAGCCTGGGTTCCCGGAGTCCTGTTAGCCCAGTGCTACAGCCCGGATTTACACGCTACTGACCGACATGCTGGATGTGATTCATGTATGCCTGTCCCCATAGGTTAGTGCCGCTTTGGGTTCATGGCTAGCCATGTCCGCCCAGGTTCTCTGTCATATGGATGCTAGCAACACTATCATATACGTGAGCCAAAAGACGCAAACGGTCCCGGGCCATGGTAAGGCGACACTCGTGGGAATACCGTGCGTGAGGCCGCAAAATGATATGAGGTGTTACCGGCTAGATCGACGTGACTTGGAATCGGGGTCCTGACAGCTTTGGTATCAGAGCCTGACTGCCTGTAGGATTACCAAGCCAAACCGGTCGAAGTTGAGTCTAGAAATGCTTTAGTTATATACGGGAATTGATTGTGGAAGGGAACGTAAGGCTCTTTTTGCTCCTTATACCTTATGCCTTCTGATCTGAGTCACCCTCTTCTCTCCTACGGGGATTAAGAACTAGGCTTCTCATCTTTCTATCAGGATCACGTGTTACTAATCCATAGATTCGTAGGATTGTTGGTCTCAAGCCTCAGTTCAATTTCTTCTACTCCAGTGTGTTGTTAAATGGCCTCAGAACCCTGATATGATGTTGTTGAGTGGTTATGCCACCATTTTGCAGGATGTCTCAAATATTTTTGAGCATTTACAACCGTTATGCTGTCTGAGTCATCCCAGGTTTCTAAACAATCTGATGCATTTGCAAATCCTTCCTCCCAGTTCCCGATGTCCTTTTGGGCCAGTTTAAACACACTAATCCATCTGTTGAGGTACTCCGCTGCCTCGGCATTTATGTTGGAGCTATTATTATGACCCTAGGTGTCTAGAGTATCACCTGGTAATCTAGCAATGCTTTGCATCCCCAGTGTGATGATTCTGGCCACCATTCTCGAAAGCATCCCGTGATTCCGTGTAGTTAGTACGCATTCTATTCCTCGGTTCTTGGCCCAAAATTCACTCTACTTATCTTGTGTTGATAGTGTTGCTAGTTCCTTTAGGATATTAGTAACCTTGCGACAGTCCTCGAGGTCCGTGGTATTTCCTTCTTCCAAATACCATGAACCATTAAGGCAGAAGTTCTTTGAACCAAAAGATCACAATAAGAGTGCTCTTAATGGGTTCTCCATTCAAGAATTGTGAATCTGCTAGTCCTACCTTTCTGCATGGATTATCCGGAAGAAACCTGTTAAACTTGTTCGACATACTAATCTATACGTCCACAACCTAGAAAATTATATGTCCCTTGAATGGTTCCTCTTCAGTTGTATCCCGACCATCCTCTATCAGTTGATAGCCAAGAGTACGTGTGCATTTGTGTTCATCGATGCCTAGTATTCTTGTGGTTCGTCAAGCCGTTCTATTTCAGAATGACTAGGAGAAACAAACTCCAGTACCTCATCCATATCCAGGATTGGGTCAAAGCAGTTGTATTCCGCAGATCAAAATGCAACCCAGCTTTTGGTTCTGTTCTACCCTGAAGTATTACCCACTTTATGTCAGGAGCGTCATGAGATTTTCACCTTCTCTTATGAATTCTTGACACAGTGATACTTCTTGCCATCATTGTTCATTCCTCGGTTCCTGTGTTATTGTAACTGGAATGCCGGCAAGTGAGTCGTGATGTGTGAAATCAATACTCCTAGCAACTCCGTTGCTTAGTAGTTAATGGACAATATTCTCATTCTTAGCGTGTTGGTTATTGAATCATCATTCTAAGATTGATCGTGCTACCTAGTCCATTTTCCTGGTGCACTCTTCAATCAAGAGTTGGGACTGTGTCTATCCTTGCTTAGTTAATCATATCGTCTTGCCCTGAAAAGCAAGATTGTTCTCGAGTTTAGTAACATATCGGTGGTTCGTGATTTTCCGAAGATCTTCTCAGAAGTATTACCTGGTTGTCACCTGACTGGTATGTTGAGTTCGTGATTAAATGGGTTTTCTTATAAATCACCCCTTCTCCAAGAATCTGTGTTGGATATCCCTGAGCTAGTTGGTTGAGCTAAACAACAACTTGGAGAGTTGGAAGATAAAGCTTGTCTGACTTAGTTCATGTTAAGGGATATCTTTGTGTGTGTGTGTGTGTGATGAAGAAAGATGATATCTCCATCGATTGGTCCTCGTGATCAGTTGTTGGATCTATTGCCTTGTCAAAACTTTGACTTGAGTATGGGCTATCGTCAAGTCAAATCAGAACCAATGATGTTCGTAATGTTGCCTTACTCATGGTTGATCCCTCGAGCATACACCATTACATATTTTGGGCTGACCAATGCTATCACCGTGTTCACATGATGGTGGAAGTCCAGTGATATGGAAATTCTGATGAGTTGCTGTTGAGCCCATCAGCAGCATTTTGTCTCCTCCATGATTTGTGTTGAACATCCAGCTAGTGTTGAAAACTTGTGTAAGCATTTTCTTCATGCCCCGTTCATGTAGAATATGTTTGGATGAAAGTAGTGACCTCCTCTAAGTTCACGTGCAAACGATGCAAGTTGCCGCCGTGAGTTCGAGAAAGGTTGTTTTTGTTTCCTCTGGTACCATCCCAAGTCAGTCATGCATGTGCGAAGTATGCTATGGTTTGACAGGCTTGCTACCTCCATTCCATTTGTATTCCCTATCACACCAAGCCACTGGCTGATTTGTTCAGGGAAAAGAAGTTTCTTCATAAGAGCTAATCATATGACTTATGCAAGGACTTCGATATCCTTGATGATGGTTCCCAACTAGGACTCGGCAGTGTTTCATTGTAAGACTACTATGTGATCATGCTTGTCTGGGACAACATGTTCACATGTGTTTAGCAGAACCAACTCATGTTTTGGAGCTTACTACCATAGTCCATTTCCTGATAATCTCGCAATATCATCTCGTCGATTTGTGTTGCAAACTTTCATTTTCCTTCCAGACTCGATGAGTCTGGAATATCCTGACACCAACCAGATCTGAATCTCAGGCAGATGTGATGGTTGGGACGTTTTCCCAAGAGCTATAATATTGATCTCTCTGTAACCCGGTAAAGTGGATGTCGTGACCAACACACCCAGCCGGAAGACCTATTATTGTAGTATCTTGATTGAGTAAGTTGGCCACCTCCCCATAAGGATCTCGTAGAATTTATTCCAATAGTAGTTCCTTATGGATTTTTGTGTTTCCGAAGTCCGACCTGCTACTTGATGTTCTAGATACCAAACCATTTCAAAGAATGGTTAGGCTAGCACATCAAGGAGAGCATTAGAAGCGGAGCGCTAAATGTCTCTCAGTCGATCATCCAGATTTTGATCCCTTGGCCTCGCTAAGGTGAAATCTGAGAAAGTGTTATCTTTCTTTGCATCTGCATCTTCCACCATTATTCATCATGGTAGCATGTTGTGTTACCAGGATCCTTGACACGGATATTGGTAAAACCTTGATGAATACGAAAATGCTCAAGTTCTTGAGAGCACGCGTAAGCACTAGGATTTATCGTCGGCATTAACTGGGATCCGTTCTCAGTTTTTTCAATTATGCCATAACATTTCAAATAGTGGAATCTCTCTCTACTGTTGGGTTTCTCCCCAGTTACTAGAACCATTCCTAGCATTTGCATTTTGTTCCCAGCTTGCACCGCCATTGTGTCATCCTACTACGGACTACCCTTCTTAGTAATTATTAACCAGGATCATCCTCAAGTGGTCCTACCACGGGTCCCATCCATCTCCGGTGATAAGCAAAAATCATCCATTGCTTTGTCTTCAACAAGGTAGTCCACATCATCCATTCTAGTCAGGGTATGTCATTCTTTCGAACTTCTTCAAACGATTGCTCGAGATTTTCCCTAGGCTGGTATAGAGAATTTTATTGATCTCTGGATCAAAAGTAATTCTTTTTGCCACTTAAGGGATGATTCTACAGGTCACCCTCCTCCAAGATGTCTCGTTTCGGTGTCTTGGAAACTCAACTCCTCGCTACATTGGCAACCGTTCACCACCCTTTTACATGTGGAATTGTTGCCCACCTAGTGATCCTTTGTCATGTGTTTCACCCCATCCCTCTGGACGTATGCTCCATGTCTCAGCTCGAGAGATGTTTCAGCGTCTCGCTCCACGAGTTGATCCTAAGTTGCTCGATCTTCGATAAGATTGATCCTTCTAGAGATTTCCCTTTCCTCTCATTTGTCATGTTAGTTGGAGTTCTCAGAGCAGGACATCAAGACAATGATGGTGGTCGAATCAACGTTCTTATCAAGTGAAATTGGATCGAGAAGGTTGTGTTAGTTGTGTTCCCCTTTATCTTACCCTACGCTTGAATCTCGGGACGAGATTCTTGTTTAGTGGGGGTGAGTTGTCACATCCCTAGCTTCTGGCATTGCACTAGGGTAACTTCATGTGTGCATCATGTTTAAACTTTGAAAGAAACTTGAAATGGGGATTGCCTAAACCCTAGCATTAAAGTAATTCACTAGGTTCAACCAAAATATTTCCAGTAAATCCAAATGGATTTAAAAAAATGTTCATCATTCTTGGAAAAAAGCTGGAAACAGTAACCAGAGGTGATGCACATTTTTGCATGACATATTTGGGCTCTGGATTAAATCATACTCTATTTGCATTTGGGCATTTAAATGCTATTAAATATTTTAAATGATCAAATAATCATAAACTAAAATGTTTACTGTAGGATATATTCCCAAGAGTGATCATGAGTAGTTTCATGATTTTTGGAAGTGTCTAAGTATTTTTAATAAATCCCTAAAAACTACAGAATAATAGAAAACAAAATTAAAAACAGAAACAGAGAGAGAGAGAGAGCTACCTGGACTTACCTCTGCACCCCACCTGGCGGCCCAAGTGGCCGGCCCAGCCCACCACCGCCTCCTTCCCTGTCGCCTTCCTCCTCGCGCCAGTAGGCAGAGGGCGTGTGCCCGCGGCGCGCCGACACGCGCCAGCCACCTCCTCCCTGCCTGGCTGCCCCCTCTTTCCCATGGATGTCTCTCGCGACGCCACGCTACCCCCAAGCCCATGGGGATCGCTCCCTCTCTTGCTCGTTCTCTCCCGCGCCCGCTCCACACCATGGCCGAAGCCACTGCAAGCTCACTGTCGCCGTTCGCATAGCTACCCCATTCCCCTCGACCACTCGTTGTGTCTGCGAGATCCTCCACATCGTCCTCTTCGTCCACGCCGAGCCATGCTTCACCGGGAGCCGTGCATCATCCTCACCACCGTCGTCTTCAACCTCGGACGTCCGAGATCACCGGCATCGATTCGCTCCGTCCAAGCCATCCCCGAGCATGAAGAGCTTCGCTACGGGTTCCCTGTGAGCGCCTCTTCCTTCGCCCCTCTCCCCGCCATCCTTTCCTCCCCCCAGTCGTGGTTTCCACCTCGGCCGGAGCTCGCTGCCGCCATCGCGAAGCTCGCCGTCAGTAGCCACCCCGCCTGGCCAATCCAAGCACGCAGTCGTGCTCCGGGCTTTCTCAGGAAGCCGTAGCGCGCCTCAGGTCGTCCGCTCGTGCACCCTAGCCCTCGCGCCCGTGCAAGCCGCAGCTGCGCCGCCGTGGAACTCGACGCCTTCGACGTTCCCGGCCACCCTAGCATCGCCCGAGGCCACCAACCGACGCGCACCCTTGCTCCGGTTCCAACACGCCTAGCCCCGCTTGCTCCCGTCGCCGGAGTTGGCCGGACGGGGAACGCCGCCGCCTCTGCTTACGCCGGCGAGTAACCGCCGGCCTAATCCAGCAATTGGGCACTAATTGCCAATTAGGTTAGCACCTGAGCCAATGACAGCCAGGCCCCACAGGTTTACTTGACCCACTAACGAAATTATTTGGACTTAATTTGATTCTAGTGGACCCACACGTCAGCATTGACTTTGCTGACGTGGCCTTTGACCGGTCCCACCTGTCATTGACTCGAGCCAGCACTGTGTCACTAACCAGTAGGCCCCACTGGTCAGGTTTGACCTGGCCAGCCACAGTTGACCTGATGATGTCACTCTTACGTCATGCTGACGCAGTAAAACCTTTTCTGCATTTTAAATAAATCTAAATGATTTATTTATTTTCAGAAAATATCCAAAACTTTGAAAAATCATACAAAATAATCTATAACTCAGATTGAAAAGATTTATATATGAAAAATGATCAGAAAAATCCAAAGAATCTGAATCTGGCATTTTCATGCATGTTGGAACAACTTAAAGTTGCTGTTTAGGACAATCCAATTAAATGGCATTTAAGAAATCACATATGGAGTTTGAATTTGAACTTAGGGTTCAAACCAACCCCATTTAACCTGTTGCTAGTTGCATTAGCTAAAAACACAGCATATTGACATGTCATGATCATGCATCATATTGTGCATTGCATTGATTGTGTTCTTTCTGTGTTTGCCGGTGGTTGTCCCCTCTCGATAGACGTTGTACCGATGTTGTGCTCGTTGACACCGATGAAGACCCAATGATATCTTCAGAAGTTCCAGGCAAGCAAAACACCCTTGTTCATTCCGATACAATCCCACTCTCTCGCTCCTGCTCTCTTTTACTGCATTAGGACAACAACGATTCAACTGTTACATGTTGCGGTAGTTGAACCCCTTTCCTCTGCATGACATGTCATTGCCATAGTAAATAGATGAAATCCACTAGCATGAGTAGGAGTTGTTTGAGCCCTGATGTGCCTACTCATTCATGCTTATTTGTCATGCCTGCTACTGCTTAGAGTTGAGTCAGGTCTGATTCATCGGGGATGAATTGGAACAGTGATGAACATGTCCTATTGTGTGTGAGCTAAGTGTGTGAACACGATTTGGTAAAGGTAGCGGTGAGAGGCCATGTAGGAGTACATGGTGGGTTGTCTCATTGAAACCGTCCTTAGGAACTGAGTTCTGTGTTTGTGATCCATGAAATAGTTACTACCACGCATTGGGCCCGAAACCAATGGACCCTCTCGGCTTCTTGATCACCCTTGTCCTCTGTCCAGGAGTTGCAACTAGTTTCTGGTGTTTATAGGATATGTGTTGGCAGCCGTGCGTAGCGCTGACCCTAGGGGTGGTCTATGATGTGGTAGATACACCGTGGCCGGGCATGCCGGGCGCCCGTTTGGTGTCTCAGAACCCTGTACACATCGTCCGGGGCCGTATGTGGAAACCTCGGCCGGACTCCCTGTGGATGGAACCTGGATAGGCGATAAACCTGGACTAGAGACTTGAGTGTTTAGGTAGGCTGTGGCCGACACCCTCGTTGGGCTTCCGCTTGAAGGTTGCCGAGTACATGTCGTGTAAACGGCGGTAAGTGGTGAGAGCGTGTGTGAAGAAGTACACCCCTGCAGGGTTAACATCATCTATTCGAATAGCCGTGTCCGCAATAATGGACTTCTGGGTTGCCTATAACAGTTCATAGACAAGTGAAAGTGGATACTCTAAAACTCGCAAGATAAGTGTGAGTGCTATGGATGGCCTTCTCGTAGGGAGATGAGAGCGGATCCATAGTGGTGTATTGAATGGTGAACATGTGGACTCGTGTGCGCCACCTCAAAAGAGTTGCTTGCAGTCATAGTTCAGGTTAGCCACTGAGTCAAAGCTGGCTTGCTGCAGTTAAACTCCACCACCCCCTTTGTTGATACCGGTGCATATGTAGTTAGTTCTGATGTAAGTCTTGATGGGTACATTTGTACTCACGTTTGCCTATTCTATGTTTTTGCAGAGAGACGTCAGTCTCGCTAGTAGTTCCGTGTGGACTTCGATGTTTAGCTTGATACCTCAGCTACGATCTTGTGCCCTCGGCAGGATCTGGTTGATAGTCAGGCTTCTTAGCCTTTTTCATTTGTAGATGTCTGTACTCAGACATGTTAAGCTTCCGCTTGTGCTTGATTTTTATGCTATGATTGTTGGGTCATGAGACCCATGTTTGTAATATCTCGCTCCTCGGAGCCTAATGAATAAATGTTTGAGTCGTAGAGTCTTGTTGTGATGCCATGTTGTATTTACACATGTCGAGCATATTGTGTGTATGATTGAAATGCTTGGTATGTGTGGGATCCGACAATCTAGTTGTTTATCCTTGGCAGCCTCTCTTATGGGGAAATGTAGTCTTGTGCTTCCATGAGCCATAGTAGTCCGCTACAGCCCGGTTCACCGGAGTCCTATTAGCCCAGCACTACTGCTCAGGACACTTGACTGGTCGGCATGTGTTTCACTTCGTTCCTGTGTCTGTCCCTTAATGGAAATGTCACGCAGTAACATCCGGAGTCCTGCCTAGCCTGCTACAGCCCGGGTTCCCGGAGTTCTGTTAGCCCAGTGCTACAGCTCGGATTTACACGCTGCTGACCGACATGCTGGATGTGATTCATGTATGCCTGTCCCCATAGGTTAGTGTCGCTTTGGGTTCACGACTAGCCATGTTGGCCCGGGTTCTCTGTCATATGGATGCTAGCAACACTATCATATACGTGAGCCAAAAGACGCAAACGGTCCCGGGCCATGGTAAGGCGACACCCGTGGGAATACCGTGTGTGAGGCCGTAAAATGATATGAGGTGTTACCGGCTAGATCGACGTGACTTGGAATCGGGGTCCTGATAGTTCGGCTGAGAGCCGAACTTGGAGCCCCCGGGAGCCTTGCTCCCTTTGCTCCTGGAGTCCGGAAGGTCGCCTTGAGGCACCTCCGGGACTGTCTCCCCCCGGCTCGAAGCCCCTTGAGACAATACCTCGGCATTGTCCATAGGGCAAGGGGAGGAGGCGGTCGGAAGTGGATCGCTATCCATCTCCGGAGAATCCAAGGAGCCGTCCGACGAGGATACGTCGATACGGGCTTGGGGCGGTCTGCATAATCATATTCGGCATTAGGAGAAGCAGTGCGACAAAGGTATGCTATGAGTTACTCTGGTATCTGAATACTTACGACTTTGTCAGGGGCTTGGCCCTGAGCAGCCACTCGTCTTTGCCTTCGGCGGCGGTGGTTGAGTAGTCTGGAAGGAGAGTCCTTCCTTTCTTGGACCCTTCGGCCTCCCCGGTTGGGGCGGCCTTCCTTTTCTTGTCTCCCCCGGCTGGAGGGGGAGCATCTTTATCTTCCTCCTCGTCTTCATGGGAGGAGTGCGTCGCAGAGTTATCGGACGATGAGTCCTATATCACCTGGCGCCGAGAACTCTTCCGGGTTCCCTTGGCCTTCTTCTTGGTCTTCTCTGGCACCTTATAAGGAGCCGGAGTCAGCATCTCCGTCAGGAGAGCATCCGCGGTGTCTTCGGGCAGGGGGGCCGGACAGTCGATCTGCTCCGATGCCTCCACCCAGTCCTATTAAAGGCATGAGAGCTCAAACCCCGCACATGATTACGCTATGGGAAATAAATATCCTACCAAATGTACAGAACTTACCGGATTCGCAGGGCGCTTTGCGCTTAGCCTGCGGTCCTCGGTGAGAGAGGGAGGGACCTCGGCGCCCTTGAATAGCACCCTCCAGACGTCTTTGTGTGTCGTGTCGAACAGCTCGCTTAGAGTCTGGTGCCGGGCTGGGTCGAACTCCCGTAAGTTGAAATCCTGTTGCTGACATGGGAGGATCCGACGGAAGAGCATGACTTGGACTATGTTGACAAGCTTAAGTTTCTTGCTTGTCATGTTCCGGATACATTTCTGAAGTCCGTCCAGCTCCACCAATGAACCCAGGACAGGCCCTTCTCCTTCCAGGAAGTGAGCCGCGTGGGGATTCCGGACCGAAACTCGGGGGCCGCCACCCACTTGGTGTCGCGTGGCTCGGTGATGTAGAACCACCCCGACCGCCACCCCTTTACGGTCTCCACGAAGGAGCCCTCGAGCCATGCAACGTTGGGCATTTTTCCCACCATGGCTCCGCTGCATTCTGCTTGTTGGCCGCCTACAACCTTCGGCTTGACATTGAAGGTCTTCAGCCATAGGCCGAAGTGGGGCCGGATGTAGAGGAAGGCCTCGCACACGACAATGAACGCCGAGATGTTGAGGATGAAGTTCGGGGCCAGATTGTGGAAGTCCAGCCCATAATAGAACATGAGGCCACGGACAAATGGATGGAGGGGAAACCCCAATCCGCGGATGAAGTGGGGGAGGAAGACCACCCCCTCGTGAGGTTCTGGGGTAGGGATGACCTGCCCCGCAGCTGGCATCCGTTGCGCGATGTCCGCGGCTAAGTATCCGGCTCCGCGCAACTTTTTGATGTGCCCCTCCGTGACGGAGGAGGCCATCCACTTGCCTCCCACTCCAGACATGTTTTGGAGAGAGTTGAGGAGGAGGATGCGGACTTGGGCGCTCGAGCTCGAGTGCGCGAGAATGGATGAACAAGGAGGAAGAAGGCGTGGATAGAAAAAAGTGAGATCTTATCCCTTTATAAGGGCGGACTAAACTATGCGCCCCCACTAGCCTGGTAAAACTCGCTTATCCCCCAAGCGCCGTAATTGATGGCGTGGTTGGGTTACCCACGTCCGTATTGATGAGAATCCCGTAATAAGGGGAACACGATCTCTGCTTTGACAAGATGTGTCAAGAAACCGCCTCGTGTTATGTGCGGGGCTGGTTAAGGAAAAACGGTTCGAATAATTACCGGGCCAGGGCTTGATGTCATGCTACTAAAACGTGTCAGCAGATTGGATTTGTGGAAATATTATTCTCTCTGCGGTGGTATGTGGAACTTATTTTGCAGGGTCGGACACTATCCTTGTATTCAAATTCTTCCGTGGTGTATTCGGAGGAGGAACCCGCCTTGCAATGCCGAAGACAACACTGCGCGTCGGACTCATAGTCATTGAAGCCTGGTTCAGGGGCTACTGAGGGAGTCCTGGATTAGGGGGTCTCCGGACAGCCGGACTATATCCTTTGGCCGGACTGTTGGATCATGAAGATACAAGATTGAAGACTTCGTCTCGTGTCCGGGTGGGACTCTACTTGGCGTGGAAGGCAAGCTAGGCAATACGGATATGTATATCTCCTCCTTTGTAACCGACCTTGTGTAACCCTAGCCCCCTCCGGTGTCTATATAAACCGGAGGGTTTTAGTCCATAGGACAACATACAATCATACCATAGGCTAGCTTCCAGGGTTTAGCCTCTCCGATCTCGTGGTAGATCAACTCTTGTACTACACATATTATCAAGAATAATCAAGTAGGACGTAGGGTTTTACCTCCATCAAGAGGGCCCGAACCTGGGTAAAACATCGTGTCCCCTGCCTCCTGTTACCATCCGCCTTAGACGCACAGTTCGGGACCCCCTACCCGAGATCCGCCGGTTTTGACACCGACACTCTTGCCACTCCTTGTTCCATAATCCATCAAATCTTTACCCAAAACTTGAAAACTTCACAACACAAAACTTAAAGTAGAAAAACTCGTGAGCTCCGTTAGTGAAAGAAAACAAAAGACCACTTCAAGGTACTGTAATTAACTCATTCTTTATTTATATGGGTGTTATACCTACTGTATTCCAACTTATCTATGGTTCATAAACTATTTTACTAGCCATAGATTCATCAAAATAAGCGAAAAACACACGAAAAACAGAATCTGTCAAAAACAGAACAGTCTGTAGTAATCTGTAGCTAGCGCAATATATGGAACCCCAAAAATTCTAAAATAAATTGCTGGACGTGAGGAATTTATCTATTAATCATCTGCAAAAATAATTAACTAAATATCACTTTCCAAATAAAATTGAAAGCAGTTCTCGTAAGCGCTAAAGTTTCTGTTTTTACAGCAAGTTCAACAAGACTTTCCCCAAGTCTTCCCAACGGTTCTACTTGGCACAAACACTAATTAAACACAAAAAACACAACCAAAACAGAGGCTATATAATTTATTTATTACTAAACAGGAGTAAAAAGCAAGGAATAAAAATAAAATTGGGTTGCCTCCCAACAAGCGCTATCGTTTAACGCCCCTAGCTAGGCATAACAAGCAAGAATAGATCTAGGTATTGCCATAATAGTAAGATAGATTATTAAAACTCATTTCATATTCTCTATGTTCAGCAGCAAGTTTTCTTTGAGGCAAGCAGAAGTAATCAAAAGGGCTAAATTTATTGGGACAAAAGTCTCCAAGATCAACCTTGGGAGGTATAGGTTCCTCCTTCGGTCCTTCATATTGCACAACCAATTCATCATTATAAGCATTCTTTTGACAGAACTTTGTGAGCCTATATTCAAGAGAATATCCCAATTCATTATTTCGAATAGCCAAATCATCATTAAGTTCAGAAATTCTATCAAGTAAAACATTGGTAGGCACCTATTTCTAAGATTTTCATTGAAAGCAACATAGTCTAGAGATTGAAAACACATTATTTCTTCTTGATCAAAGAGGATGGCCTCTATGGGAGGACGACAAGCATCCACCCTATAATCCGCAAAGATTTCTTTGGCCTCTTTTATTATGAATCGAAACTCATGAGCCAAAAAGATAGTAACGGCATGCTTAACAGAAGAATGCTCAATATTAGAAAATTCTAGGAAAATCCTTTGTATGGAAGGATGCATGTGCATGAATTGCCTTTCAAGTTCAACTATAAGCATGGCAATGGCGTCCGCAAGACTACTAGTTCTATGAAGGATAGAACTACCCATAGAGGGTAAAGCACCAGCACAAGTAAAGAAATCTTGAATAACTCCTTTTCCAATAATATTACCACTACCAACACGGAATCTTTTTATATGTGAGATAGTGGATTCTTTAGTAGGAGCATCAAATTTATTATCGACAATAGTATCCCCAATTTAAGACACAGAGGCAGAAGGTAAAGAACTAACCATAACGACAAGCAAGCAAACCAACACACAAGGAAACAAAAAGCAAGCGGGCAAAAAGAGGCAAATAGAGGGAGGATAGAGAGAGAGGGCAAATAAAACGGCAAGGGTGAAGTGGGGGAGAGGAAAACGAGAGGCAAATGGCAAATAATGTAATGCGGGAGATTAGGGTATGTGATGGATACTTGGTATGTTGAAATTTGCGTAGACCTCCCAGGCAACGGTGCCAGAAATCCTTCTTGCTACCTCTTTTAGTTCTGCGTTGGTTTTCCCCAAAGAGGAAGGGATGATGCAGCAAAGTAGCGTAAGTATTTCCATCAGTTTCTGAGAACCAAGGTATCGATCCAGTAGGAGGCTACGCGTGAGTCCCTCGCACCTGCACAAAACAAATAAATCATCGCAATCAACGCAAATAGGGGTTGCCAATCCCTATAGGGCCACTTACGAGAGTGAGATCTGATAGATATGATAAGATAATATTTTTGGTATTTTTATGATAAAGATACAAAGTAAAATAAAGGCAAAGTAAATAGCAAAGTAAATAACTAAGTAGTAGGAGATTGATATGATAAGGATAGACCCGGGGGCCATAGGTTTCACTAGTGGCTTCTCTCGAGAGCATAAGCATTCTACGGTGGGTGAACAAATTACTGTTGAGCAATTGACAGAATTGAGCATAGTTATGAGAATATCTAGGTATGATCATGTATATAGGCATCACGTCCGAGACAAGTAGACCGACTCCTGCCTGCATCTACTACAATTACTCCACTCATCGACCGCTATCCAGCATGCATCTAGAGTATTAAGTTAAAAACAGAGTAACGCCTTAAGCAAGATGACATGATGTAGAGGGATAGACTCATGCAATATGAAGAAAACCCCATCTTGTTATCCTCGATGGCAACAATACAATACGTGCCTTGCTGCCCTTACTGTCACCGGGAAAGGACACCGCAAGATTGAACCCAAAGCTAAGCACTTCTCCCATTGCAAGAAAGATCAATCTAGTAGGCCAAACCAAACTGATAATTCGAAGAGACTTGCAAAGATAACCAATCATACATAAAAGAATTCAGAGAAGATTCAAATATTATTCGTAGATAGACTTGATCATAAACCCACAATTCATCGGTCTCAACAAACACACCGCAAAAAGAAGATTACATCAAATAGATCTCCACAAGAGAGGGGGAGAACATTGTATTGAGATCCAAAAAGAGAGAAGAAGCCATCTAGCTACTAACTATGGACCCGTAGGTCTGAGGTAAACTACTCACACTTCATCGGAGGGGCTATGGTGTTGATGTAGAAGTCCTCCATGATCGATGCCCCCTCCGGCGGAGCTCCGAAACAGGCCCCAAGATGGGATCTCGTGGATACAGAAAGTTATGGTGGTGGAATTAGGGTTTTGGCTCCTGCTCTGATCGTTTGGGGGTACGTGGATATATATAGGAGGAAGATGTACGTCGGTGGAGCAACAGGGGGCCCACGAGGGTGGAGGGCGCGCCTGGGGGGGTAGGCGTGCCCCCCTACCTCATGGCCTCCTGTTACGTGTATTGACGTAGGGTCCAAGTCTCCTGAGTTGTATTTGATGAGAAAATCACGTTCCCGAAGGTTTCATTCCGTTTGGACTCCGTTTGATATTCATTTTCTTCGAAACCCTAAAACAGGCAAAAAACAGCAATTCTGGGCTGGGCCTTCGGTTAATAGGTTAGTCCCAAAAATAATATAAAAGTGGATAATAAAGCCCAATAATGTCCAAAACTATAGATAATATAGCATGGAGCAATCAAAAATTATAGATATGTTGGAGACGTATCACTGACGTCATGATGACGTCTGCAAACACTATTCTGGATAATGTTGGTTTAAATAATTAAATAAATCCTAAAAATGATTTAAATCTTTTAAAATTAATATAAAATAAACCATAGCTCGGATGGAAAAACTTTGTACATGAAAGTTGCTCAGAACGACAAGACGAATCCGGATACGCAGCTCGTTCGTCTGCCACGCATCCCTAGCATAGTGAACACGCAACTTTCCCCCTCCGGTTCATCTGTCCGAAAACGCGAAACACCGGGGATATTTTCCCGGATGTTTCCCCCCTTCACCGATACCACCTCATACCGCGTTAGGGCACCCCTAGCATCGATACTTGTCATGTCATGCATCGCTATGCATCTGTTTGCTTGATATTTATTGTTTCTTCCCCCTCTTCTCTCGCTAGACACTGAGACCGACACCGCTACTACCCAGTACGACTACGGTGTTGACAACCCCTCTCTCTTGCCAGAGCAACCAAGCACCCCCCCCCCTTGATCACCAGATATCGCCTACTCTTCTCTCTACTACTTGCATTAGAGTAGTGTAGCATGTTACTGCTTTCCATTAATCCTATTCTGATGCATAGCCTATCATTGTTGCTACAACTGTTGATACCTTACCTGCAATCCTAAATGCTTGGTATAGGATGCTAGTTTACCATCAGTGGCCCTACATTCTTGTCCGTCTGCCATGCTATACTATCGAGCCGTGATCACTCGGGAGGTGATCACGGGTATATACTTATATCTAATATATGATACTTGTGGTGACTAAAGACGGGTCAGCTCGAAGAGTACCCGCGAGTGATTCATGGATTGGGTCCGAAAGGACGATTGTCCCGATGGCCCTCTGAGTGGATCTTTGTGGCGGAGCGACAGGGTAGGTTGAGACCACCTAGGAGAGAGGTGGGCCTAGCCCTGGTCGGCGTCTGTGGTTATTTCAAAATAACATGCTTAACGAGTTCTGGGTATTTGATCTGAGTCTGGCCACTGGCCTATACGCACTAACCAACTACGCGGGAACGGTTATGGGCACTCGACGTCGTGGTATCAGCCGAAGCCTTCGTGACGTTAGCGACTGAGCGTCGCGCGTCACATTGGACCGTAAGCTCACGCTTGTATTAAGGGGGCTAGGTCTGCTTCCGGCCGCGTACGCAACGTGCAGGTGTGCAATGGGCGATGGGCCCAGACCCCTGCGCCATATAATTTAGACCGGCGTGATGACCTCTCTGTTGTGCCTAGGTAGGGTTGTGACGTGTTGATCTTCCAAGGCCGGGCATGACCCAGAAAAGTGTGTCCGGACAAAGGGGATCGAGCGTGTTGGGAAATGTGGTGCACCCCTGCAGGGAAGTTAATCTATTCGAATAGTCGTGATCTTTGGTAATAGGACGACTTGGAGTTGTACCTTGACCTTATGACAACTAGAACCGGTTACTTAATAAAACACACCCTTCCAAGTGCCAGATACAACCGGTGATCGCTCTCCCACAGGGCGACGAGGGGAGGATCGCTGGTTAGGATTATGCTATGCGATGCTACTTGGTGAACTTACCATCTACTCTCTTCTACATGCTGCAAGATGGAGGTGGCCAGAAGTGTAGTCTTCGATAAGGACTAGCTATCCCCCTCTTATTTCGGCATTCTGCAGTTCAGTCCACATATGATACCCTCATTCCATTTGATACCAATGCATACATATGTAGTGTAGCTCCTTGCTTGCGAGTACTTTGGATGAGTACTCGCGGTTGCTTTGCTCCCTCTTTTCCCCCATTCTATACCAGATTGGTGCGACCAGACGATGGAGCCCAGAAGCCAGACGCCACCGTCGATGATGACTACTACTACTCGGGAGGTGCCTACTACTACGTGCAGCCCACTGACGACGACCAGGAGTAGTTTAGGAGGATCCCGGGCAGGAGGCCTGCGCCTCTTTCGATTTGTATCCCAGTTTGTGCTAGCCTTCTTAAGGAAAACTTGTCTAACTTATGTCGGTACTCAGATATTGTTACTTCCGTTGAGTCGTCTATGATCGAGCTCTTGTATTCGAGCCCTCGAGGCCCCTGGCTTGTAATATGATGCTTGTATGACTTATTTTATTTGTAGAGTTGTGTTGTGATACCTTCCCGTGAGTCCCTGATCTTGATCGTACACGTTTGCGTGTATGATTAGTGTACGATTGAATCGGGGGCGTCACAAGTTGGTATCAGAGCCGACTGCCTGTAGGAATCCCCCTTCCACACTCCTTGGCCAAAGTCGAGTCTAGACATTACAAAACTTTTTACTAACATGGTTGTGTGTCTTACGGGCCCATGTCGCCATTTGGGTGGTATTAGGATCTTTTACTCCTCGATCCTTACTCTGGGACTCTAAACTCTCTCCTACTCGGGTTAAACGATTTTACTAAGTCTAACATTAGGATCTCGTGACCACGTTCACTCCAAAGTTGGATAAGCCCTAGCTATTCTTTAGAGTAGTATATTGAACATTATCCACACTGTCATTTGACTCCTTTGAAACATCTTTGTTTTCAGATGGAACCCATGAGACAGGTCGTGTGCCACACGACGACCATTGGTGCCTCAGGATCACCTGTTGTGTTGGTTGAGATGATGACCTATCTGGGTTATCGTTGGCACCCTGAGTACACTGTCCACGAGGAGTACCAGGACTTTAACCAGGAGCAGTACCGTGCCATCGTCCACCTCTACTCTCGGGAGTATGACTCCACTACCGTGCTACACACTGCTCATAGTGTTGGAGTGACTATCGACATGGCGGTCCATGATGCTGCTTATGCTGCTCTGACATGTCTTCGTGGAGAGTATCGGGAGTTGGACACCTTGCCTTTCAGGCACATTGCTATCTCATCCGATGTTGGTGCGGATGGATACTACACTGCTGCCTACTCCACTATCACCCGAGAGCCCTTCTACCATCCGAACCTGGTTCTGCATGCTGATGGGCTGGATAGAGCTAACCGAGCTCTTCGCCACGAGTTGTACACCACCCGTCAGCACCTGTACCGTGCTCTGACGCTGTTGCACCCCTTTGTCCGATCTGGTGATCTATCACGTTTTGTGATCTACCCTGCTAGGACCGTGATGCCCCAGGGTGTCGGCTGGCCGGATGTGGGAGGCTACTCTCTCGCACTTGGTCTTCTTCTACCACCTGCGCGTCGGGCTCCGCACCAGAGTATCCGCAGACCCCAGGCTACTCACGCGGAGGACTTCCCATCGCATCACTACCAGCTGTCAGGCTACACCTACCTCCACAGTTCCTCCTGGGACTGATGTAGGCTTGCTTGTTAGTGTTAGATGCAATCACCGCGAGCCTGCGTGCCGCCTATGATGTTCTTAGGCTATGTACCGAACTCTGTGTATCGAACTCTATGCATGATCACTTTTGTAAGATATGCCAACTACTATGTAGTATCTATCGTGTTCCTTTCATTATGCATGTTTCATCATGAATGATTCTTGTCCTTGCAAATTCTCAATGTTGAACTACCCCTGTTATATATTAGCAGGATGGTTAGACCAGGTGGGCATGGTCGTGGTGACCCTCCCCCACCCCTGCCTGAGTACATGGCTGGGATGATGCAACAGTTTGAGTTGAATCGCCAGTTTATGGAGAATATTATGGCTCAGTTTCCTCGCCCTAATATGAACCAGCAGCCAACCCAAGTGACTCTGCAGGATTTCATGCGTCTCAACCCAACTGTGTACCGCAACTCAACTCAGCCCCTGGATGCTGATGACTGGCTCCGTGACATCACCTATGAGATGGAGTCTGCTGATGTAGCCCCTGCCAGCTATGTCACCTTTGCTTCCTTCTTCTTGAAGGGACCCGCTGCTCAATGGTGGGACAGTCACAGGCGTACTCTGCCGGTTGGAACAATCATCACCTGGCCAGACTTCCAAGCTGCTTTCCGTGCTCGCTTCATTCCTCAGGGAGTCATGGACCGTAAGAAGCATGAGTTCCACAACCTCATCCAAGGCAACAAAACTGAGGAAGCTTATCAGCGGGAGTTTCTGGATTTGTCCCGCTATGCTGAAGAAGACATTGCAACTGATGCACGCAGACAGGAGAAGTTCCATGATGGCCTTCAAGCTAACATCAAGCTCGCACTTCTAGTGCATGACTTTGATGATTTCGCCACCTTGGTGAACAAGGCGACCAATGTCGAAACTGGTCTGCAGGAACACCAGAGCTCTCACAGGCGCAACCGTGACACGGGCTCATCTTCGGGCCCGTCCACGCATAAGCGTAGGATATGGATTCCCAACAGCATGTACTAGCCAATTGCACCTGCTCCAAGGCAGTCCTATGCTGCACCACGTCTGCCTCCCCCACCAACCAGGCAGCCAAGGCTTCCAGCTCCACCATCCCAAGCTCCTGTTCCCACTCCCAATAATGGTCTCTGCTACAAGTGTGGTCAACCAGGTCACCGTGCCAGAGATTGCAATCAAAATCAGAATCAACTGGCCCTCCCTGCAGCTGGCCGTGGAAGCAACCAGCCTCGCAACAACAATGCCAGGTCTTATGGTCGTGTTCATGCCAACCACGTTGATCTCAACGAATCTCAAGACCAGCCTGCTACCGTGATGGGTACACTCCTCGTAAATTCAGTACCTGCATCTGTTTTATTCGATTCAGGAGCATCGCATTCATTCATGTCAGAAGATTTTGCATACAAGCATGACGTTAAATGTGAGGAGATGAACACTTCGGTATTGGTAAAAAAAACCGTGGGGCAATGTCAAACCTCACTAGTTGGCATCGACGTCCCCGTGGAAATCGAAGGGCTGGAATTCTATGCCTCTCCCATTATCCTGAAGTCGTCTAACATCAACCTCATTCTGGGGATGGATTGGTTGAAAGCGCATACTGCTTCTATAGTTTGCGCCACTAAGACCGTCCATCTGCTACATCCTTCTGACAAAATAGTTACTTACCAGGCTCATCTAGTTCAGAATGCCGAGGCATGACTTTATGCCTTTAATGCATTGAACGTTGCACCACTCGAGGGCATTGAAAACATTCCCGTCGTTCGTGAATTCCAAGACGTCTTTCCGGAAGAACTTCTAGGGATTCCCCCTGCTAGAGCTGTCGAATTCATCATCGACTTGAAACCAGGCACCACTCCTATAGCCAAACGACCCTACAAGATGCCGCTACATGAACTCATTGAGCTTAAGGAGGAAATCGACAAATCTCTTGTCAAAGGTTTCATTCGCCCTAGTTGCTCTCCTTGGGGAGCACCTTCTCTCCTTGTTAAGAAGAAGGATGGGACGAACCGATTAGTCCAAGACTACCGTCCTATAAACCAAGCTACCATTCAGAATAAATATCCTCTTCCTCGGATCAATGATCTTTATGACCAACTGGCTAGCTCATCAGTGTTCTCCAAACTCGACTTGAGGTTGGGTTACCACCAGATCCGTGTTCGTGAAGAGGATATCCCAAAGACCGCCTTCGTGACTCGGTATGGATCATACGAGTACACCGTCATGTCATTCGGCTTAACGAATGCTCCAGCCACCTTCTCTCGTCGGATGAACTACATATTCATGGATTACCTCGACAAGTTCGTCGTGGTTTATCTGCATGATATCCTGGTATTTTCCAAGAAAAAGAAGAACATGCTGAACATCTTCGTCTTGTGCTGGAAAAGCTTCGAGAGCATTAACTCTATGCTAAGTATTCCAAGCGTGAATTCTGGCTCCCCGAAGTAACCTATCTTGGGCATGTCATCTCCAAGGATGGTATTGCCGTCAACCCTAAACGAGTCCAGGCTATTCTTGATTGGACTCCTCCGAAGAATGTCAAGCAAGTCCGAAGTTTTCTCGGTCTCGCCAGCTATTGTCGTCGATTCGTCGAGAACTTCTCCAAGATTGGCAGGCCTCTGGCTAATCTGTTGCATAAGGGTGTCAAGTTTGAATGGACAGACAAGTGTCAGGAAAGTTTCCAGGCGCTCAAAGACAAGTTGACTTCGCCCCAGTGCTTGCTCCACCTGATACTAAGAAGGACTTCGTCATTTACTGCAATGCTTCCCGTCAAGGGTTAGGCTGTGTCCTAATGCAAGAGCGCAGAGTGATTGCTTATGCCTCTCGTCAATTGTGCCCTCACGAAGAAAACTACCCAGTTCACGACCTCGAGCTTGCTATTGTCATTCATGCTTTGAAGCAGTGGTGACATTACCTTCTCGATAATCGTTGCGAGATCTTCACTGACCATCAAAGTCTGAAGTATCTGTTTACTCGGCCAGACATGAACCTCCGTCAGCAGAGATGGATGGAGACTGTTGCAGATTTTGACGTGGGTATATCCTATACCCCAGGCAAGGCTAATGTAATGGCTGACGCCTTGAGCCGCAAGTCTTACTACAACCACCTCCAGGTTCACAAATTTCAGCCCTCGCTTGTTGAAGAATTCAAAAGGCCGAACCTTCATATTGTTCCCCCTGGTGCACTCGCTCCCCCTCCCCCAGAGTTCCAAAAGATGAATCTTCGTGTTGTTACTAAGGGTTCTCTAAATACCCTGGCTGTCGTACCAGATCTCGTATATGGTATAAAGACTATTCAAGGTTATGACTCTGAAGTCCATAAGATTAAACACCATCTAGCAGAAGGAAAGCCCACATTCTTCACCATCGCTGAAGATGGCGCCTTGTACTTCAATGGCCGCCTAGTGGTGCCATGTTCGAGGAAAAACCTGGATAAGACTAAAAGGGTTATAAAGAAGCTCATGATACGCCTCTGTCCATCCATCCTAGTAGTACAAAGATGTACCAGGATATTCGTCAAAGATTCTGGTGGTCTAATATGAAGCAAGATATTGCTCGATATGTTGCTGAGTGTGACGTTTGTCGTCGTATCAAAGCTGAACATCAAAGGCCTGCTGGAACTCTGCAACCTATCTCTATTCGTGAATGGAAATGGGACCATGTTGAAATGGATTCCGTCACTGGATTTCCCAAATCGCAGAAAGGTAATGACGCTATTCTTGTCGTCATTGACCGGCTTTCTAAAGTTGCACATTTTCTGGCGGTCAAAGAAACAATCACTGCTAGTCAGCTTGCAACTCTCTACATGTCCAGAATTGTTTCACTTCACGGTATTCCACTGGTTATCAGTTCGGACCGTGGCAGCTTGTTTACTTCAAGATTTTGGGCAAGTTTCCAAGAAGCTATGGGAACTCATCTGTCATTCAGTACTGCGTTTCATCCTCAGTTGCAAGGTCAAGTTGAACGTGTCAACCAAGTTCTCGAAGACATGCTTCGAGCTTGTGTAATTTCCTTCGGCAAGAAATGGGAGGAATCTCTTCCATATGCCGAGTTCTCTTATAATAATAGCTATCAAGCTAGTCTGAAGATGTCCCCCTTTGAAGTGTTATATGGACGAAAGTGTCGGACCCCTCTAAACTGGTCCGAAACTGGGGAATGTCCACTCTTCGGTCCGGATATTATCCAACAAGCCGGAAAACAAGTTCGCATTATTCGCGAGAATCTCAAGACTGCTCAGTCACGTCAGAAAAGTCAGTATGACCGTCATCACCAAGACATGGTCTATCAACCTAGCGAAAAGGCTTATCTTTGAGTTACACCAATGAAAGGTGCTCACCGCTTCGGGATCAAGGGCAAGCTAGCTCCTCGCTATATTGGTCCCTTCACTATTCTCGAAAGGCGTGGAAAAGTGGCATATCATTTGGAGCTTCCGTCGAACCTTTCTCAGGTGCACGATGTGTTCCACGTGTCATAGCTCCGCCGTTGCTTCAAAAATCCAATCCGAGCAGTAGATCATGAAGTGATCGAATTGCAACATGACCTCTCTACAAAGAGCATCCGGTCCGCATTCTCGACCAAGCTGAACGCCGCACACGTCAGAAGGTGATCTAGTCCCTCAAAGTCCAGTGGTCGCACCATTCTGAAGATGAAGCCACTTGGCAACGCGAGGATCGACTGCGTGATGAATACCCCGCGCTGTTTCCTTCTACCTCCTAAATCTCGGGACGAGATTTCTTGTAGTGGAGGAGTTTTGTAACGCCCGGATAATCATGCTACAGTAAACCCGCGTTAATGATGCCACGTCACCTCGGTTACGGCTAATAATCTCGCGTTAGTTCGAAACGGATTCAAATTCAAAATTTGAATTAAGTTAAAACAATTAAAGTTTTCAGAAGTCAAAACTAAAATGTTCGATGTGTTGAAAAATTCCCTAACTATTTGTCATGAAGAATCCATGCTTTTATAAAAAACCTAAATACATAAAAGGAATTAAGAGAGAAAATAGAAATAAATTAAAGAAAAAAAGGAAAAGATAAAGCTAACAAAAAAATAAAAGGAAAAGAGAAACCCCCCTCCCCGCTGGGCCACGGCCCAGATGGCCTCGGGGCCTAACAGGCCGGCCCACCCCGCCGCCTTAATCCCCCACTCCCCCACTCTCCCACCGACACTCCCCACTCCCCCCTCTCACAAAATATCTCCCTTCCCCCGTCTCTCCCGATTGGATCGGGAGGAGACCCCCGACGCCCACCGGACCCCGCCGCCGCCAGGAGCTACCACGCCGGCCTGCTTCCGCTCCGCCTCGCCGTCTACGTCCTCCTCCCCGCGCCTCGCTGCCCAGAACCCTACGGCACCCAGTGAGCCCTCCCTCTCTCTCCCGCGCCCCGCCCTGTCCCCGCATCGGCCACGCGCCCCAAGACACGTGTGACGTGCCCGCGCGTCCATCCGGCTCCGGTCGCACCGCCCGGGCCATGCCCTCCTCATCCCGGCCGCAACCCTGCACGCCCCCACGCACGCATGCCTGCGCTTGGCCGCGCGCCGCCTCTACTGTCGTTGCTCGCGCTCCGGGCCGCACTTGCCGACCGCCTCTGCTCTCCGCAGCCGCGCGGCCCCGCCGACCACCGCTGCCGACCAGCGCGCATCGCCGCTCGCTCGCCATCGCCAACTCCTCCGGCCGCGCCCGCAACCCCGCTCCGGCAC
>NC_041386.1:544464077-544471588 GCF_002162155.2 Triticum dicoccoides | reverse complement strand
CCGCTGCCCCCTTCCCCGGCGGCTGCGACCGCTTGCTGCGGTGGCCGCCGGCGCCCCGCCGTGCCTCGGCGGTCGTCGCTGCTCACCCAGGTTCGCCCTGACGGGCGCGTTCCCGCCTCTGCTTAGCCCCATGCCCGCTAGGCTCCCCAAAGCCACTGACCAGTGGGCCCCGCCCAGAATGAAAATGAAAAAAAAGAAATTACAAATAAAAAATAAATAAAAATATTAATTAATTAAAGGTTTAATTAACTTAATTACTTTTGATTAATTAAACTAATCAATTAACTAAACTAATTAAACTGTTAGTTAACTAATTAATCAGTCTATGACGGCTGGGACCCACCTGTCAAGTTGACCAGGTCAACTGCTGACGTCATGATGACGTCAGCAAACACTATTCTAGATAATGTTGGTTTAAATAATTAAATAAATCCTAAAAATGATTTAAATCTTTTAAAAATAATATAAAATAAACCGTAGCTCGGATGGAAAAACTGTGTACATGAAAGTTGCTCAGAACGACGAGACGAATCCGGATGCGCAGCCCGTTCGTCCGCCACGCATCCCTAGCATAGTGAACACGCAACTTTCCCCCTCCGGTTCATCTGTCCGAAAACGCGAAACACCGGGGATATTTTCCCGGATGTTTCCCCCCTTCACTGGTACCACCTCATACCGCATTAGGGCACCCCTGGCACTGATACTTGTCATGTCATGCATCGCTATGCATTTGTTTGCTTGATATTTATTGTTTCTTCCCCCTCTTCTGACGACCCCTCTCTCTTGCCCGAGCAACCAGGCAAGCCCCCCCCCCCTTGATCACCAGATATTGCCTACTCTTTTCTCTACTGCTTGCATTAGAGTAGTGGAGCATGTTACTGCTTTCCATTAATCCTATTCTGATGCATAGCCTATCATTGTTGCTACAACTGTTGATACCTTACCTACAATCCTAAATGCTTAGTATAGGATGCTAGTTTACCATCAGTGGCCCTACATTCTTGTCCGTCTGCCATGCTATACTATCGGGCCGTGATCACTCGGGAGGTGATCACGGGTATATACTTATATCTATTATATGATACTTGTGGTGACTAAAGACAGGTCGGCTCGAAAAGTACCCGCGAGTGATTCACGGATTGGGTCTGAAAGGACGTTTGTCCCGACGGCCCTCTGAGTGGATCTTTGTGGCGGAGCGACAGGGTAGGTTGAGACAACCTAGGAGAGAGGTGGGCCTACCCCTGGTCGGCGTCCGTGGTTATTTCAAAATAACACGCTTAACGATTTCTGGGTATTTGATCTGAGTCTGGCCATTGGCCTATACGCACTAACCAACTACGCGGGAACAGTTATGGGCACTCGACGTCGTGGTATCAGCCGAAGCCTTCGTGACGTCAGCGACTAAGCGGCGCCTGCCGCATTGGACCATAAGCTCGCGCTTGTATTAAGGGGGCTAGGTCTGCTTCCGGCCGCGTACGCAACGTGCAGGTGTGCAATGGGCGATGGGCCCAAACCCCTGCGCCATAGGATTTAGACCGGCGTGCTGACCTCTCTGTTGTGCCTAGGTAGGGCTGCGGCGTGTTGATCTTCCGAGGCCGGGCATGACCCAGAAAAGTGTGTCCGGACAATGGGGATCGATCGTGTTGGGAAATGTGGTGCACCCCTACAGGGAAGTTAATCTATTCAAATAGCCGTGATCTTCGGTAACAGGACGACTTGGAGTTGTACCTTGACCTTATGACAACTAGAACCGGTTACTTAATAAAACACACCCTTCCAAGTGCTAGATACAACCGATGATCACTCTCCCACATGGCGAGGAGAGGAGGATCGCCGGTTAGGATTATGCTATACGATGCTACTTGGTGAACTTACCATCTACTCTCTTCTACATGTTGCAAGATGGAGGTGGCCAGAAGCGTAGTCTTCGATAAGGACTAGCTATCCCCCTCTTATTCCGGCATTCTGCAGTTCAGTCCACATATGATACCCTCATTCCATTTGATACCAATGCATACATATGTAGTGTAGCTCCTTGCTTGTGAGTACTTTGGATGAGTACTCATGGTTGCTTTGCTCCCTCTTTTCCCCCTTTCTATACCCGATTGCTGCGACCAGACGATGGAGCCCAGGAGCCAGACACCACCGTCGATGATGACTACTACTACTCGGGAGGTGCCTACTACTACGTGCAGCCCGCTGACGACGACCATGAGTAGTTTAGGAGGATCCCAGGCAGGAGGCATGCGCCTCTTTCGATCTGTATCCCAGTTTGTGCTAGCCTTCTTAAGGCAAACTTGTTTAACTTATGTCGATAGTCAGATATTGTTGCTTCCGCTGACTCGTCTATGATCGAGCTCTTGTATTCGAGCCCTCGAGGCCCCTGGCTTGTAATATGATGCTTGTATGACTTATTTTATTTGTAGAGTTGTGTTGTGATACCTTCCCGTGAGTCCCTAATCTTGATCGTACACGTTTGCGTGTATGATTAGTGTATGATTGAATCGGGGGCGTCACACCCAGCTCCTCTCCTCTTGCTCTAAAAACACCCATATGGATGCTGCGGGATACGCAACCACCACGTTGCTAGCCCTTGTGCAAATCTACCATCTTCAGTCAAAATCACGCACGCTAGCTCCTCTGCATGTGCATTGCTCCACCAAGCGCTGCTCCACCTACGCACGGCCACGCCTAGTGCCCGCATGCGGCCCTGTTACCGCGGCTGCGCCGCTAACCAGACCCGGTCGTCCTCAACCGTGGACGCGGGCCGCAGCCCCGCTGCTCCACTTCACGTCCCAGCGCCTGTGGGCGCGCGCCTGAGCCCCGCGGTGCGTGGCGCCCCTGCTCCCTCGAGTGCTGCTTCCTCCGAGGCAGCGCGGCCGCTCCCCGGGCACTGCCTCCTCCCACTCGTGCCGTGCTCCCGTGCCCCAGCTCCCGGCCGTTCCTGCGCCTGGCCGGGTATGGCCCGACGCCTCGCCTCCGCTCCTTCGCTCCTCCGCCCCTCTGCTCCACCTGCCATCCGGCCGTCCCGACCGCCTGCTGGTTTCGCCCGGCTCCCGCGCCCGTCTCCCACGTCCGCGCCCACCCGGCTGCGTCGGGCCGACTCTGCCCATGGTCGCCTGCTCTGAGCCTGCGGCCCTGGCCACCCTGCATGCTGATGCAGCCGGCTCCGCGTGTCTGGCCCTCCTCCGCCTTGAGCCGACCCCGCTCGCGGCCGCGTCCTCGGCCAGTTTCGCCTTTGCCTCGTCCCGACCCTCACGACCGTCCGGATGATGCTTCATGGGCCCGTGCGCCGATTCCGCCACGCTGCCTCGACCATGCGGGCCCTCCACCGACTGGTTGCGCCGGCAGGCCCTCCGCGTCCCGGCCGCCTGCTCGGCCCGGCCTCCTTCGCACTCGCCGGCTGCTAGCCTCCAGCACCGGGTCCGGCCTCCGCGTCTGCCGGCTGCTGGCCTCCCGCGCCTGGTCTAGCACCTGCGCCCGCCGGCTTTCCACTCCAGGCGGCAGCTCGCTTCCACCCGCTTCCCGGTCTGTCGGCTTCTGCCGGGACCCGGATGCCGGCTGCTGCCGTCCCGCTCCTGCCGACTGCTCAGGCAGTGAATGAAAAGAAAGAAGAGTCAGGGGGCGATTGGTAGAGAGAGAGAGAGAGAGAGGTCGGCTGGGACAAAGAGAAGAAAAGAAAAAAATGTATGTCTGTCCGTCCGCCTGCTTCGCCACTCGGACGGCTAGACGCGACCCGGCTTGCCTGCCCGCTTCAACACCTGGCCGACTGTGCCAAGCCGGCTCGGCCGCGTCCCGCTCGCCCCCTGGCCAGTCAAGCCCGACCGGCAGGACCCTCCTCGAGCGCCCGGAGGCTCGGGGGCTACACCCAGCGGGTGTACTAACGCGCCCCCGCGAGGAAGAAGACAAAGTAGTTGCCGGGAGATCCGGCCCGACTGCTTAGCAGTCGGCCCGAATCTCGGGGGCTACACCCAGCGGGTGCGCCGCGCGCCCCTGCAAAGAAGAAGACAAAGTAGTTGCCGGAAGATTCGGCCTGACTGCTCAGCAGTCGGCCTGAATCTCGGGGGCTACACCCAATGGGTGCGCTGGCGCGCCCCCACGGAAGATTGCAGACAATAGAAGAGTTTTGTCCGGCTTCCAGCAGCCGGCGGAAGAGAAAAAGGAAGAAAAAGGGCGTTGCAAGATGCCTCGCCGCCTGGCCGGTCGAGCCTAACCGGCCGAGACCCCCCTTCGAGCACCCGGAGGCTCGAAGGCTACACCCAGCGGGTGTGGTGGCGCACTCCGCGAGCGCCGAGCCGCGCCGGCTGTCTTCGGCAAACTCCGCCTCGGCTACACGAAAACAAATGTGAGCTCCTCACCTGCATATTTTTGCACCACGAAGCACGGATAACCCCGAGCGATGCTCGGGGGACTATCTCTGCATTTTATTACAGTTGCATCACTGTTCGCCCCGGCACCAGCCAGAGTTGGCCCGGGGGCTGGCCGCTTGGCCCGAGATGTTAGTTCTCATAGATGGCTTAGTAGGATGCGCGGTACCAAAGGCCCACTCTTAGTCACAGACCGCAGAGTGGCTGTCCGGCTAGCAAGAGTGAATGCTAGAGGCCACCCACGCAAAAAATGTCCGGGAAGAAAAATGGCTCGGGCGACCCGGTCGTTTCCTTTATGAGTATCTGCTTGGTCGAAACAGCTCCCAGGGTATGAGTACTATACACTCCACTTTGCGGCCCACTCTTAGCCACAGACCGCAGAGCAGCTGTCCGGCAAGCGAGAGCACAAGCCAAAGAGCGGAGGAAACACGAAAAAGATTAAGGGGGCTCGGAAGAAATCGAGTCGGCACCCTCCGCATAAAACTTGCAATACTAAAAGCAAACATTTGATATATCTGCGTGGACTAACTTTGTCTTTTGCATGATCATTTCCGTGGGGAACCCCCCCCCCCCATCCTCGCTCGCGGGCTCGGAGGCTGCACCCAGTGGGTGCGCTTGCGCGACCCCGCCGTAAGCAAGCCGCGCCGGCTACGGTCCGCAGCCGGCCGCCATCTACATCTTCTACATCAACACCCGCTAAATAACCTCCGCCCAACTTTGCCAAGTTGCCCGGAGGCTCAGGGGCTACTGTCGGAGTAATTGACTATGGGTACCCCGAAGACGGCAAGACAATATTTCAAGACATCGGGGCTAGCAAAGCCCGTCAGTCCGATTGCTCAGGCTGCCCAGGCGGCCCCCTGTCCGACTGCCCGGGCCGACTCGCCACCCGGCTTGCTGCGTGGAGTCGGTCGCTGCATCGACCCGACACCAACGAGACGGATGTACCCGAGCACTGTTCATGTGTCACCCCAGCCATCATGTATAGTGTCACTTGTCCCCTAGCACTATTTATAAAGTGACCCAGGGGACAAGCATGACACCCCACCATGCCCCCCTTGTTCCCATGCCACCACATAGCTTACTTCCTAAGCTAGCCCACACTATATAAGCTAGCTAGCCATCCATCCATCTATCCACTCACACACATGCCTACAGCTACAAGTCATGGGCATAGCCGGCCACTAGAGCATGCCACTTACATGCATATATGAAACCAGATGCCTGTGGCACTGCTTTCAGATACAGCTCCAGGAGCAACTCTGTACCAGATATACCACATATACTCAGACATGCAGGAGTAGGGGTATTATCTCTCCGGAGAGCCCCGAACCTAGGTAAACTACCGCGTGCTACTCGCATACCTGCTCCCGGGCCTACCAGCAGCAGTCTTGCCCTCACACAAAGCCACCATGTGGCATCTATCATCTTGCCCCCCCCCCTGAGAATACCACGACATTGACCACTACTAAAAGTCACTAGATGTGATTCTTTCTTTTTAAAGAGGGTGTTAGATATGATCATGTCGTAGGCTAGAGCAAAGCTTAAGACATCTTATCCTTCTTGATTCCTGATGCCATAGCCAAAGCCCCCATGAACCCCTTCAAAACATGTGTTAGATGTATTGACGTGCCCATTGAGGTTTCCTCCTATGAAGAGCTTCTCTCCAATGGTACACTCCTAATAGTGTCCTCCGGGCCTTCCCAGAACTACCTTTTGGTGTTCTCATTGTGTCCTACTTGCAGGGCATATACGATGATAACATTGAGAACTAAGTCCCCAACTACCAGCTTAACCAGGATAATCCGGTCCCCGTGTCTCTTGATGTATACCACTTCATACTTGGGGCTCTTATTAATCAAGATGCCTGCTCCATTTCTGTTTGTGGCCGTCCCCGTGTACCACAGCTTGAAGCGAGTATCCTCCACCTCCTTCGTCTTCTGTCCCCTCCATTTGGTTTCTTGGACACAAAGGATATCAACACCTCTCCTCACCACAGTATCAACTAATTTTGGAAGCTTACCTATTAGGGACCCTATGTTCCAGCTACCTAAGCAGATCCTCCTAGGCTCAGCTAGCTTCCTTACCTTCATACCCGTCGAGTCAAATGCGAAGACCCTTGCTCATTTTCCACTACACCGGGGTGTCGGTGTAGCGCACCACTAAGGATGCGACGACCCAATCCTTACTCACTTGCCACAGTATCTAGATCAAGAGACGGTGCACCACCGGGAGGTGACGGCCCGACCCTTGCCCATTTGACACCACACCCGGGTTCTGATGTGGCGCGGCGCTGAGAGGGTTATGCCCCAATGAAAATCTTTTGGGTTTCATCTCCATAAGAGTGGCTGCGTTTTGATATTGGCTCGCCAAGCCTATCACAACCCTCCTCCTTTACCCGGGCTTGGGATCGGCTATGTTGAGACAACATAGGTGGAGTTTTGTTTCTTCCCTGCATCAGAACACAAAATGGCTATACAAGTGAGTTCTACAAGCTCCAAATTATTTTTTATTATCAAGTCTTTCTAGTGATGCTACAACCTTAATTGGTTGGGCCCGACATCCATAAGAAAACTCTTTATCATGCCCTCACAGGTTGGACCCGGCAATGTCAGAGGACGCAGCTCCTTCTTGAAGGCCTTGTCATAAAAGAAACAGGGTGACTTGGATGTATATTTATTTTCTCATCTTTGTCATGGTTATGTCATTATTTTCTATGTCATCTACTTTGCTTATAAGTAGATGTCTTGGTCTCACTGTGTTGTAGCTCTTTTAATAAATCTAGCATGTTCGTGCTCACATTGTGAGGGCATTATCTTCAATGTGGCAGAAGTGCTTAGTATTTATTTTCTTATTTATGCAACTTTTTTTCTTCATTCCATTAACTCCGTCATTGCAAAATACACATGTTTTACACATGGATACACCCATAAAGGGTTTGCTGCTCTCTTGTAGCTTTTTTACCATTTATGGTCGAAGTGATTTTCCATTTTTAGGGTAGACGAACTACTTGTGTTGATTAATCTAAAAATAACTATTATTGTTGTTGTTGTTGTTGTTGTTGTTGTTGTTGTTGTTGTTGTTTTTGTTGTTGTTGCTGCTGCTGCTATTGTTGGTGTTGCTTTTGTTGTTGCTGTTGTTGTTGTT
>NC_041386.1:544447999-544463610 GCF_002162155.2 Triticum dicoccoides | reverse complement strand
TGTTGCTATTGTTGTTGTTGCTGTTGTTGTTGTTGTTGTTCTTGTTCTTGTTCTTGTTGTTGTTGTTGTTGCTGTTGCTGTTGTTGTTGCTGTTGCTGCTGTTGTTGCTGTTGTTGTTGCTATTGCTGTTGTTGTTGTTGTTGTTGTTGTTGTTGTTGTTCTAGATTACCTTGTTCTTCGACTGTTTCAACAGGCTATATGAGTGAGCGCTATAAATCTTCTAAATTATTTTTTTATCAAGCCTTTATGTTGATTCTCTGGTCTTAATTGGTTGGATCTGACATCTAGAATGAAAATTAATGTCTTGACATTCACAAATTATACCCGTTGAAGCAAAGGCATAGCTCCTTCTTCAAGTCATTTCCCCGAAGGAAAATGGAACCTAGTCAAAGGTGTTTTTATTCGTACCTTTGTCATATTTCTTTCATTGTTGTCTATCTCGTATACTTTTCTCGTAAGTAGATATTTTGGTCATACTAACACTTAGCAGATCGTGATTACCTTAAACTTGTGACCCTGTAGGTTTGGTAAAACATAGACATGAACAAAACCCCTTTGAATCAATCACCGATAGCGTAACCGTGGATGTCCATATCGATCCCTATGATTACACGAATGCCATTCGAGTGAACCTTTGATTATCATGTGCTATTCCATTTGCCTCGCGATACTTTATAAAACCCGGGGTGAGAGATATCGGTATCCTCTTGAGTCATACACATGCTCACTATATTGGTCTCCTCGTTACCGGTTTTGTTCTTCTTTCTCATTGACATGTCCAGGCATCCCCGTGACATATTCACCTATCTCTAGCCAGACGATTATTGATGTCGTCATACCGAGACGACCCTAAGAATATCTCTACATCGTTGGAGGAGCAAATTTCACTCTCGAGCTTTCTCGTCCCTTGTCAAACTTTCCGATGAACATGTAAGTTCTCATTATGATCACCGTGTTACAGATGACGTTTGAGCAACCCCAAAGTTCATCGCACGATAGGAAATAACTATGATACTGTCATGGTCTAAGGAACTAAATCGCACGTTAACACTCCATGTTATAACAATTGACTTCTGATGATGTAATCTCAAAGTATAACAAACAAGTTTGGGTTGATTCAATATGATCGTTCTTCTAAGGTCATGCTCTCAACGTTGTTTTAGGACTATCGTTACAAGTATATCTCAAGATCGAGAAAACATGATCACAAACAACAGTTGAGCTAGTATTAGAGGCGAGACTAGGAATCATATTTTACCGTTTATCATTCCATATGTGCATATGATTTTTCCGTTGACTCGCATATTCTAGGATCATAGCAGTTATAACATAGAATATAAAGTCTTAATTATGAACATGAAAATATAATAATACAATATTATGATCTCTAGGACATATTTCCAACAGCTATCTCGTGGCGTGCTTTGCTAACCTCACGCGTCTGTGTGCCTATGTAATTCTGCTACAACTGTAATCAGCTTTTCCTGCATTACACTTTGAGAAATATATTCAGAAGGGAGAGGTCCCCCCTTGATTACTAAAAAGAATGTTAAGTTATTTTTTCAGATTTTCAAGCAATTTTCTAAACCCATTGGAACACACAGGCTCTTTTGCTAGTTCAAGTAAGCAATACAAATTGATTCGTATATTTTCTTCATGATGCCAATATGACGCTGACGTTCAGTAGAGATGAAGCGAAATTGAACATTTCGTTCGATCTACCTGGGGTTCCGAGCGAACATTTTAGTTCGCTACAGTATGACACTTGCGCGAAGACCTTCTGTTCGTAGGGAGCTCCTATTCAGCATGCTGCGAGCTAGGAGGAGCCGCAACGCGCACCCCTCGCTCCATAGCGCGCTCGTTTGGGCCAGCTCATTTGCCGAGCTCTCTATTTTTTCACTTTCTTTTCTATTTTTAGTTTTTTTTCCTATTCTTAATTTGGGATAACAAAAGGATCCAATTTTAAAAAAAATGTGCATTCGGGAAACAATGTTCACGAAATCATAAAATGTCCGCGGATTCAAAAAATGTTTGTGATTTTGCAAAAAGAAATCGCACAATAAGAAAATGTTCACGATTTTGGAAAATAAGTTTTGGAAATTAAAAATTGTTAATGATTTTGAAAAAAATGTTCGTGTATTAAATAATGTTATGAAATTGAACAAATGTTCGAAACTCAATTTTTTTTCATGAATTTGTATAAATGTTTAGAAAGTTCAAGATTTTTTCATGAATTACAAAAAAGTTCATTGATTCAAAAATGTTTGCTGATAGAAATATCATGTATTCGAAAAACATGTATGCATTTCAAAAAAAATGTTCATCGAAACCAAAAAAATGTTCGTGAATTAGAAATATTGTTCCCCCAATTTCCAAAAAATGTAGGTTGATACGAAAAATGTTCACTGATTCAAAACATACGATTCATCAAATTTTTCAAAAAAATTTGTTTGCGAATTTGTAAGAAATGTTCATCAATTCAAAAAATGTTCACACATTTGAAAATGTTCATAATTTTGAAAAAAAATCACGAGTTCAAAAAAATTTCATCATTTTTAGAAATTCTTCGCGATTGAGAAAATATGTTCAGCAATTTGTAAGATGGCCGCAAAAAAATAATATAAAAATTAAAGAAAAGTAGAAAAGAAATAAAAAGAAAAAGAAAAAAATGTAAACGAGAAAAAAGGAAAAACATGTAAACAAAAAAAGAAAATTAAATAAAAAATCATGAAAAACAAATAAAAAACGAACCCAACCCGTTGGGGAAGGAATCCCGAAACGGCTCAGCCCAAAAAGGATCTGACACTGTAGGGGGCACAGGCCAGCTCGCTATTTGGCGACCTACGCGCCAAATAGGAGTGGCCCAGTGCATGCACCCTCCCTTCCCAGGGCTTCACATACCCTTTTTATTGTGACAAAAAAGAAAACCCAGCTTTTCTATGACTAGTAAAGCTCAATTTTTTGCCATGCAATGAAAAACATTGCATGGCCCCAAAAATAGATGAAATACATATAGAAAGAGAAAAATGGATTAATTTCATAAAATTGCCATGGCAGAAAACAAAAAAAATGCCGATAGGACACGCAAAAAATTGCCATCATCTTTGAAAGCAAAATATGCCACGGTTCAAGATTTTTTTCTAATGGTGCAAAAGGAAAAAGGCATGGCAATTTGCATATATAAATAGTGGCAAAAAATGTGCATAAAAAATTGAAGATATTTTTACTAGATAGATGAAGACACATAAAAATGTGGGTTACAAATTTCCAACTTGTAGAGCACAAGAAAGTGTACAATATATTGTTTAGGTAGTAACTGCCATGTTTCGTCAAGTAAATTTACCATGGTCCCACAGAAGCAAAAATTCACATGAAAGATGAAAGTATAATTTGCCGTGAATGCTAAGTAAAAAATGCCATGGCATTAAAAGTAAATTTGCCAAGGTCCATAGATTTTAATTTGCCATGACAAAAATATTGCCATTAGCGATTAAATTGACATCCATTTCAAAGTAAATTTGCCAGGGCAATATAGGTAATTTTGCCATGGCAAATAAAAAGTAAAATTTTCCATGGCAATAAAAGTAAAAGAATTTGCCATGGCGGTATAGGTAAATTTGACATAGCAAAAAAAGGTAAACTTTGTCCACGCCAATAAAGTAAAAAATTGCCATGCTACAAATTGAAATTAGCCATTTAAAAGGTACAGTGTTATGATGATCAAATTTTCATACAATTATCGTGTGACTATCTAAAAAAGCAGATTTTGCTATGATGTACAAGACACACTTTTTGGGAAAAAATCCATGTGACCAATCCTCGCAAATTTGTTTGCCATGATATGTTCAATGAACTAGAACTTGAAGGGCATATTACATAAAATGAACAAAACTTGCCATGGTAGATGCATACTAAATTTTGCCATTGTATTTTTATTATAGTTTGTCATGCTTTCTATAAGAAAAATGTCATGAATGTAAAATAATTTTTCCGTGATACAAAATAAGAAATTGCCATGTTATTTGAATTAAACATGGTCCATATATTTAGTTTGCCATGGTCCATAAACTAAGTTTGCGGTATTAGATAAATAAAAACAATATACAAACGACTATTTAGTAAAATTGGCATTGGTCCCATGAAAGTAATATTGCAATGATAGGGAAAAGCAGTTTGCCATGGTCCAAGAATTAAATTTGCCATGAAATTCAAAATTAAAATGGCATGGTGCATGAAGTAAACATGCCATTATACATTTTACTTGCATGTGAGCAAAAAAGCATGAATCTTTGGATCGGGGCCATACATGTCAAATTTTGCCACGGTAAAGTAGTTAAATCCTCAACAAAATAAAACATGGCAAAATTGCAGTGGGGTGCATATGGATTTGCCATTAGTGCATACTAGAATTTGCCCATGACAACTACATAATTTTGTCCATACAATGCTAAACCAAAAACTACAGATTAAAATTTACCATGGTAACTATGAGCCAGTGCCTCTCTGCATGCTAATGCTTCAAGCGTCGTCGGGCCGGTGATTCCAGGAACCTGATAGCCTAAGAGCCCAAGTAGTTGTCGTTATGATCCCTGCATACTGTGCTACATGACCCCTCATTTGTTGCTCTTGAAACAGCTCCATTGACTCAAATCTTTGCCATACCCTCCGGAGGCCACACCCATCTTGGGCTGGTGCTATTACTTGGAATAGTGGCAGCTTGCTGCAACTTCTCTGGCTTACAGTCATCACGTTTTGGATGTATTTCATGATAAATGACGATTTGCTAGAGGACTTTGGAATATATGCTCATGCAAGGCTTGCAGTCGGGAGTACCAAATAGCCCAGAGGGTGGTTAGTACATGTATGAATTCTGCAGTAGGGAGAACATCCATAAGCACAAAGACCCGTCGTTTAGCATCAGGCTCAGTGGTGTCACTGAGGACTTGAAACAACTCGGGATCTTGGAAACCCATACACAACGAGCAATGTGGAAATGAAGGAGCGAATGCTGTCATGAGTCCTCCGCCCCGCATAATCTGTAACTGGTGGCAGTAGAAATATTCCGGTGATGTAGCAAATCGACGGTTGGGATGGATTGTTGGGCTAGCCTCCAATGGAATATTTTCAGTTTAGAGGGACATCTATTTTCCATAGCTTCGTCCATGACTTTTACCCCTTATTCAAGTCTGAAGAATCAGACCTGCCCTCCAACCATGCCTCTCGTCTCAATTTTTTGGAGACTAACATACGATACGCTGACCATACTGTAAACACTCAATTCTTTTCATGTGTCCAAGAACAGAAATCCTCTATGTGTTTGGTGCATAAAGTATTGAGAAAATCGCTTCAGCATCCTTGGGCAAAAAGATCTCCTAAATTGCCACATGGTTCCAGCTTGTGTTAGCTAAAATTAGCTCTTGAACAACCTACGGTGAGTTTGGAACTCTACACAAGACCGGCCGCATGTTGTGAGGATGTGGTAGCCAATTATGATGCCAGATGTTGGTCGTCAGACCATCACCAATGCGTCAAATTAATCTTTACACTAAAGTATCATGACCGTCTAGTATCGACCTCCAGACTTGGAAAGGACATGGACCCAGTTCAGCATGCAAATTTCAGATGCAGGAAAATACTTAGCTTTGAGAATTCGAGCACTTAGAGAGTTTGGCTCCATAAGGATTCACCATGCTTGTCTGGCTAAAAGTGAGACATTGAACAACTCAATATCCCTAAAGCCAAGTCCACCACATTGCTTTGGTCTAGTCATCATACCCCATGAAACCCAACTTAGTTTTCTTTTGCCCTCTTTAGTCCCCCACCAAAATTTCCGTATCAACGAATTCAGATGCTCGCATAGGCTACAAGGTAGTTTAAAGCATGACATAGAATACACAAGGATAACCTGAGCCACAGACTTAATCACTTTTCCTCCAACTGACAAGATCTTTTCCATCCACCCTTTCACTTTGTTCCAGACTCGATCTTTGAGGAACTTGAAATCACCACTTTTACTATTTCCCACATCAGAAGGCATTCCCAGGTATCTCTTAGATAAAGATTCATTTTTAGTATTGAGAGTATTCTTTTACATATGTCCTGAGGTTGTTTGGAGATCCCTCGGTAGAGAAGACTGGTAATTGGTTAATTCTTCGTCCAGAAGCATCGCAATAAGATTCTAATAGGGAGGACAACTCATTAGCTCCATCAACACTAGCTTTCACAAATAACATGCTATCATTCGCAAAGAGCAAGGGGCTTACTGGCGGGGCTGTCGGAGCAACTTGAATATCACTGAGGTGCGACGATTCATTTGTTATTTTTAGGAGGCACGAAAGGCCCTCCGCCAAAAGCAAAAATAGATATGAAAATAGGGTCCCCCTATCGAATCCCTCGAGATGGTGCAAATTCTTCAAACTTACTGCCATTAAAAAGGACAAAAAATTTGACTGAGCTTACCATTTGCATAATTAAGGCTACATAGGTGGGTGCAAACCCCATCTTGAGCATAATAGCTTCCAGGTACTCCCATTCAATTCTGTCATAAGCTTTCATCATATCCAATTTCACGGCGTAAAATCTATTTTTTTATGTTTTGTTCCTCTTCATGAAGTGTACGCATTCATAAGCAGAGATTATGTTATCAATGATCAGCCTGCCTAGGACAAAGGCATGCTGCTCTTCTGAAATGATTTCAGGCAAGATTTTTTTAATCTATTAGATAGAACCTTCGGAGCAATCTTGTAAAGCAAGTTACAAAGACTTATAGGCCCGAATTGAGTCAACTAAGTTGAATCTTTTACCTTTGGGGTGAGGACAAGAATTGGCTCATTAATTACCTTAGCGCTTTCGTCTTGTCGATTAATGCGCAAAACCAACAAGAGTGACTTCGTTGCCGCACAACTCCCGGTGCCGTTGGAAGAAGTGGGCAGGCTAGCAATCGGGGTCGGGGCTTTCGTTGGGTACATTTGGAAGAGGGTCGTCTTAATCTCCTCGGCGGTATATGGTGTTGTCATTTGTCAAATTCATGTTCATTTCAGGCTTCGCCGTCGCCGGTACTGCGTTCAATACATTGGACATCCCCGACGTCCCCTGGGCTGCAAATAGGTTCTTGTAGAACCAAGTTTTCAAACTAGCCATCTCATTCTGATCTTGTGTTGTAGAGCCATCAAGGCATCGACACGCTGCAAACTCTTATTCTTGTATGGCTTGGACTCGGTTTCTACAGGATCGCGAGGTTTTCGTATTCGTGTACGGCTTGGACTCCACAGGCAAATCCGGATTCCATCCTATATATGTTGGCACGGATTCATCATCAACAGCAACAACACGTTAGCGGGAGGGACGCCACCGCCGGCCGTATTGCATGGCATCGTCGTCACTGTCGCCGCCCAGGCCCAAGGGCTCACAGGCCATGGCGCCCGCGCCAGCAGCAGCACGTCCACCAAACTGGTCTGCGCTGCCAATCGACATCATGCACAGAGTCATCGGTCGCCTCCCTACGGGCAACGACCGTCTCCACGCCGGCGCCGTCTGCCGCCAGTGGCGCGCCGCCGTGAAGCGGCGGCGGCTATGACATGGCAACGGGCTGGTGGCGTACGTCGCCCTCGTGAACGGGAACATGTTCAGCTTCCCGGACGCCAAGCCCGCACGCGCACGGCCAGCCGCCGGCTGCGCGCATTACTGCGGCGCGTGCGACGACCGGCTTCTGTTCACCGACAAAGACTACTTCTGCTACCGCCTGACGAGCCCTTTCACCGGGAGAACGACGGCTCTCCCCAGCCTGGCCTACATCCCCGACGAGACGATGGGTCCGGATATATCCGTGCGTAAGCTGGTGGTGTGCCCGGACGGCCTGATCGCTGCGATCATCGGCCGCCAGCACTTCGCCAAGTTTGCGCTCTGCACGCTCGAGTGCTTCTCCTGGTCTCTCAGCGCGGACGACGAGTGGCGGTGGTACGAGGACATGGTCTACTACGAGGGGAGGCTCTAGGCCATCACCAACAGCGGGCAGCTCCTCGCGTTCGACGTCAGCTACGAGAAGATGGGCGAACCCAAGATCTGCGGCGTCGAGACCGTCATCGGCGGTCGTGGCCACATCGGCGTGGGGGGGATGCGGTACCTCGTCAAGTCACGCAGTGGCGGGCTGCTCATGGTCCGCAGGATCATGCAGCACGGCAAGTCGACGTACGCGTTCCAGGTGTACAAGGCGGATCTCCAGCCGTCGGGGTCACAATGGGAGCGGGTGATCGCCCTGGGCGGCGACGAGGCGCTCTTCGTCAGCCGGCTGAGCTCCCGGGCCGTGTGGGCGGACCGGGAAGGACTGGAGGGGTATCGGATCTTCTTCCTCGATGATACGGTCGGCATGTTGTTCTGATCGCCGGAGCCCATGGGTCAGCCTTTGTACCACGCAGGCGTCTACGACATGATGACCGGAAATGTCACCCAGCTCCTGCCCCGGATGTGGAGGAAGGACCATGGTGGTACAATGCCGCCCACATGGCCCTTCCCCGAGGACCCCGACGAGGACGACGGATCGATGAGTGAGCGCACCTGATGACTTCTTTGCTGATGTTCGATGTTGCGGCCTGGGTTGATGCTCACTCATTTTTTTCTATTCGGTTATTTTAGCGTTCTTGAAATAACTGAAGAAAAAAATCTGCAAGCAGCGGCGGGCTGCTGGTTCTGGGCCAAGAGATGTGACGTGACGCGTCGTAGGTGGAGGGCTAGTCATTGCGGAGCACGGGAGGTCTGACGCATCGCTCAGAAATGCCCTTCCATAAAGGTAAACGCATTTGTTTGTTGCGGTAGAGTATAAACGCGCGCGTTTAAGTGTGCACGAGCAGGATGGAGCAGCTAGCCTACCTAGCAATAGCAAGGCACCACGTCCTGCGCGCGGCTCGTCACTTAGAGCATCTCCAGCCGCGCCCCCAACAGGCCCTCCAGTCCACTTTTTCGGCGCCGGCGCCGAAAAAATGGCCCAATCACGCCCCCAGGACGCCGAAAATCGCCGGTTCAGACCTTTTTTCCTCCCGGCGGTCACAGGCCGAACCCGGCACGCTGGGGAGCAGTTGGGGGCTCTGGCGCTAGGGAAAAGCACGCCTGGCCCACACCGACAAGGGAAAAGTCAAGGTTTTCTTCCCTCGACTCGCCTCGCACCCCCCGCGCCCTCGGCCACCACTAGCTATATCACGGCGACGGCCGTTGCCCTACTCCACTAGATAGCCATTCCCCGCCGAAAAATAGCAGCGCTTTGCTGCGGCAGCCCCTCCCACAGCAGCTGGGCATTTTCGGCCGCCGTTTCCGGCCGTGGAGGCGCGGTTTAGTGGTGGGTACACGCCCACCGAGCGCAAGGTGTTCGGCGTTTTGCCTGTCTCGGCGATGGATTCGGATGACGAGGAAGAGCTCGCCACGCTGCTGGAGGAGGAAGCCGCGGCCGACGTCCAGGAAGAAGAGCATGCATGGTGCTCGCCGCCCTCGCCCAGCTGCTGGCGAGTCATGAAAAGCCGCGGCGAGGTGGCTCGGTGCCGGGGCGGTTGAAAGCAAAGAACCGGCTTCGTCTTGAAGGCTACTGCATGCTCTACTCCGACTACTTCGCCGATGCTCCACTTCACGGCGAGAAAACATTTCGGCGCCGTTATCGGATGAGCCGAAAGCTCTTCCTCAGGATTGTGAATTCCATCCGAGAGTTCAACAACTACTTCAAGTGCAAGATGGATTGCACTGGCGCTCTTGGATTCACCTCCATCCAGAAGTGCACGACAGCGATGAGGATGCTTGCATATGGAGCTCCCAGTGATTCACTCGACGACTATGGGCGCATGGCCGAGTCCACCAGCATAGAGTGTTTCTACAAGTTCTGTCGGGCAGTGGTGGCAGTGTTTGGGCCACAATACTTGAGAACACCCAATGCGGAAGACACTGCTCGGATCCTAGCCCAGAATGCAGCAAGAGGATTTCTTGGGATGCTTGGAAGCATCGACTGCATGCATTGGAAACGGAAGAATTGCCCATTTGATTGGCAGGGGATGTACAAAGGCGCCAAAGGCGGTTGCAGTGTGGTGCTTGAGGTGGTAGCCACACAGGACCTCTGGATTTGGCACTCCTTCTTTGGTATGCCAGGAACTCACAATGACATCAACGTGCTCGTTGAGGGCCATTCTCCACCGGTGAACTTCGAGATCAATGGGCACCAATACAACAAGGGGTACTACCTAGCAGATGGCATCTATCCGAGATGGTCGACATTTGTGAAGACGATCTCAAACCCTGTGGCAGGAGGCAAGAACGCCAGGTTTGCGAAAGTTCAGGAGGCTTGCAGGAAGGATGTCGAGCGGGCATTTGGTGTGCTCCAATCTCGATTCGCTGTTGTTCGGTACCCCGCTCAGACCTGGTCCAAAGATCAAATGTGGGAGATTATGACTTGCTGTGTCATCTTGCACAACATGATCATTGAGAGCGAGCAAGAAGACCCAGTGTTTGACACTGAACCATACTACAGGCAGGGTCCTCTAGCCGAAGTTGATCACCATCTACCGGCAACTTGGACTGCCTATCTCAGTATGTGTCAGGAGATCCGAGACCCACAAGTGCATCATCAACTGCAGAAAGATCTGATTGAGCACCTATGGAGGCTCAAGGGGGACGCCGTGTGATGAAATACGAGTTTTTATTTGTTAAACTATATAATTTGTATTGAACTATTTGTTGTTGTACTATTTTGTTGAAGTATTTGATTTTTCTGTGATGAAATATGTGATAAGAAATAGTTGTGTTGATAATTGAACACCGAGACACGGCGAAACCACGCCGAATATGGGCCTATTCTCGCCCATATGGGCCCTTTATTCGCCGAAATTGGGCTGTAAAGTGGGTCAATTTCGGCGCCTGGGAGCAAGCTGGGGGCGACGACTAGACGCAAAACCGCCCCCAGCGCCGATTGTATCGCCGGCTCGCCCCCAGGAGGCAATTTTTATGCGTCCTGGGAGGGCCAACGGCTGAAGATGCCCTTAGTTAGTCAAACGGTGTCGTCCCGTGAATCTGCTGCGATGAGCGTCTCGTCACAACATTAAATTTGCGTCGTGTCATTTCCGCTTCCAAACCACGCGCACGTTTCCTCCAAAAATGAGTCGAACGGAATCGCCCGTGACACGCACTCATCCATCGTCCTTTTTTTTCTTTTTTTCTTGATGACTTGAGTCTTGACTCCAACTCCCCGCCGACGGAAAGAAAGATAAAAAGAAAGACAAAAAGAAAGAAAAAGATGACTGGGTTTGCATGTTCCGTAATTTGTCGTTACCCCTGCCGGCATGCATGCATGCAGCACAAGTTCGTTTCTTTTTCTTTTCTTCTCCTTCCAAATCCAAATCCAAATCCAAATCTCTCGCTCGCTCGCTCACTGATGAATTGTTACATTCACCCATGCATGCATGATTCAAACCGTATGTTAGGATTTTCGATCCACCATGTATTTTTTTCACGTGCATGGCGCGACCATTTGTGATCGAAAACTCAAGGAATTGACCGGCCTTTGTCGAATAGCCACATGTGATAATCTCTCTCACCATATGCATGTCTCTTTCACCACGATGATGGCATTGACTATCTAAGGCATGATCATCTAATCATGCTTAACTTTTTAGTAACAGGTGACAATTAAGCTTGACCATGGCCCCATTTGTCCCTAGCTAAGGGAGATCCGCCCGTGATTCCCTTGTTCTTTTTGTTCTATTCGTCTTGTAAATTCATTTTTGTTGCATGAAAATTACATAAGAAGGCCTCGCGAATAATCCAGTACTTCACGGGCCAGCTTACAAGAATAATTACCTTGTCCAATCTCTTTTCGTCTAGATGCCCAATCCTTGGCCCCGGTGCACACAGTCTCTCGGATGAAGGGTGTAGACCTAACCCTTGGTGCATGTCATTGCCACTAACCCTAATTCATAGTTGTAGGTGCTACCGACGAGGTGGCGAGCTTGGGGCTTCCAAATGCAGTGCATGGTGGTGTGAGGCTACACCGACCATGACGAGAAGCAAACGAAGCTTTAGGACAATGGCGTCGGGAGGTCCACCAAAGCCGTAGGACGCCAGGTAGCCATGTGCCTAAGGAGGGTCGGCGCAAGGAAGTCCGCAAGACCCGTAGAAAAAGACCGAGCCTCACGAAGCTCGCTGAGCACGAGTCAACTCGGGAGTGTGCCAGGATGTCCCTGTGGGCAAGCTCGGCGTTGTTTGGGCATTGTCGAGTCAAGGTCCAGTTAGATGAAAGGACACAACTAAAATTTTGATGTGTGGAAGAAAATAAACACTACTCCTAAATGGCAACCCCTTGGTCACATGGCGAAAAGGAATTCCCTTTTTTTACAGAGAAAAGGCATATGCCCAACTTTATAAATGAAGCCACGCGGCAGGGTACCGAAACAACACCAACAAAATCCACCATCACAGCACATACGAGAGTACGAGGCCAACAACCGCGAAAAGGAATTCTAAAGGCTGCAATTACCAAAAAAAAATTCATTTTCACATTTTTTTAGTTTCATGTATGTATTTATAGTAGACTTGTTTTCTAGATTTATTTCCGTCAAATCTATAAATACTCCATCAAGAAATTTAGATCGGAGTGGTTGAAACTTTGATAGGTCTTACTGGGCGTGATCCGCATGAAATGAGGTCTCTGCCGTCGGATCTGGAAATAATGGGCGGCTGAGATCGGCTCCATGGGGCAATCCATGGGAGGGTCTGATTGACCAATGAGAAGAAGGTGTAACGCCCTCGATGCGGCTATATCTCCCACGTGTCGAAGCACGACTTAGAGGCATAACCGCATTGAAAGCAATGTCGCAAATGAGGTAATCTTCACACAACCCATGTAATACATAAGGGAAAGAGATACATAGTTGGCTTACAATCGCCACTTCACACAATTACATGAATAAAGCATTACATCATCCAGATACAATCAAGGTCCGACTACGGAACCAAAATAAAAGAAGAACCCCAAATGCGACAAAAAGGCCCCCGATCGACCCCAACTGGGCTCCACTACTGATCAACTAGAACGGAAACAACACAAAGGACAAGATCTTCATCGAGCTCCTCCTGAGCTTGGTTGCGTCATCTGTACGGACTCAACGGCACCTGCAAGCTGGTTTTGGAAGTATCTGTGAGCCACAGGGACTCAGCAATCTCGCACCCGCGAGATCAAGACTATTTAAGCTTATAGGAAGGATGGAGTAATGAGGTGGAGCTGCAGCAAGCGACTAGCATATATGGTGGCTAACATACGCAAATGAGAGCGAGAAGAGAAGGCAAAGCACGGTCGATAAAAGTATGATCAAGAAGTGATCCTGGACTACCTACGTCAAGCGTAACTCCAACAACCGTGTTCACTTCCCGGGCCCCGCCGGAAAGAGACCATCACGGTTACACACGCGGTTGATGTATTTTAATTAAGGTCAACTTCGGGTTTTCTACAACCGGACGTTAACAAATTCCCATCTGCCCATAACCGCGGGCACGGCTTTCGAAAGTTCAAATCCCTGCAGGGGTGTCCCAACTTAGCCCATCACAAGCTCTCACGGTCAACGAAGGAATAGACCTCCACCCGAGACACTCCGATCAGACTCGGTATCCCGGTACAACAAGACATTTCGACAGGGTAAAACTAAACCAGCAACACCGCCCGAATGTGCCGACAAATTCCGATAGGAGCTGCACATATCTCTTTCTCAGGGCACACTCAGATTGTCCAAGGTACGGGTAGGCCAACCCAGAGTTGCCCCTGGTGGCCACCGGCAGCTGACAGGTTGGACCAACACTCAGAGGAGCACTGGCCCGGGGGGAGGGGTAAAATAATGATGACCCTCAGGAGCGCGACTCCCAAGGGAAAAGAAAAGGCTAGGTGGCAAATGGTAAAACAAATGTTGGGCATTGCTGGAGAAGCTTTACTTAAGGCGAACTGTCAAGGGGTTCCCATTATAGCCCAACCGCGTAAGGGACGCAAAATCCGGGAACATAACACCGATATGACGGAAACTAGGGCGGCAAGAGTGGAACAAAACACCAGGCATAAGGCCGAGCCTTCCACCCTTTACCAAGTATATAGATGCATTAATTAAGTAAGATGTATTGTGATATCCCAACAAGTAAACATGTTCCAACAAGGAACAACATCTCCATGTTCCAACAAGGAACAAACTTCGATCTTCACCTGCAACTAACAACGCTATAAAAGGGGCTGAGCAAAGCGGTAACATAGCCAATCAACGGTTTGCTAGGATATGGTGGGTTAGAGGTTGAACATGGCAATTTGGGTGGCTGACAAGCAAGTGGTAGGCATCGTAGCATTGGCATGGCAAAAGAGCGAGCAAATTAGCATAGCAAAGATAGTAGTGATTTCGAGGGTATGATCATCTTGCCTGAAATCCCGCAAGGAAGAAGAAAGAGTCCATGAAGAAGACAAACGGACGTAGTTGAACGGATCCTCACAAACGCGACGTTATCGGAACCAACCCGAAGAAGCAATCACCGGAAAAGAAGCACACAACATAGTAAATAACCAACACATCAACATGGCATGATGCACAAACGAGTATGATGCATGTCCGGTTTAATGAGGCATGGCATGGGAAAATGCAACAAACAATACTACAAGTTAAGTGGAGCTCAATATGCAACGAGGTGCATGTTGACGGAACACCACAATAAGTTATTTAGTTTGATCCCGTTTATGTACCCAACAATATTAAATGTTGTTAAACATGGCAAGAGGGTGAAGCAAATGAAAACTACCTATCTAGTCAAGGTTAAATAAGGCCGGAAGCAACAAACAACAATTCCGGAGAATCCCCATATCATATTTATGGATTAGGTACTGTTCTGTCCTAAACACAATTTTAGAGTTGTTAAACATGCAAAGTAAGTACACCATGTTAAACTAGGCAAAATTCTACCCCATTTACATATAAAGTTTATTTAATTCCGAGCTACGGTTAAATAGTTATGAATTAAATCATTTTAGCATGGCATAGGAGTAAATTAATGCAAACAACATTTTAAACATTTTAAATATGGATGAAAGTTGGATATTATTAATCTACACAAAATTTTGAGCAAGTTTCATATATAAAACATTTTAATCCGATGCACGGTTTGTGAGTTATTAATGCATGAAGTTAGGGGGTCATTCTGCAAAACTGCAATCTCTGGAATATTAGACAAAATCGCAGGACGAGAAAAAAAACATGATCGGGCTGAAACTGAACAGTGCACTGGGCAGCCCAACAAGAGTAAAAAAAAAACAAGAGGAGGGGGGCGCTGGGGGTCGGCTCACCCAGTGGGCCTTGGCCCGGTTTGCTGGAGAGGAGGCAGGCCGAGGCGGGGGCTGCGTTGGGCCGGCGAGGACGATTGGGCCGGCCCACGCGGGCGCGGTCAACGGAGGGAGCAGATCGGGGCTCTGGTTCCCGATCCATGGCGGCGACGGCGCACCGGGTTCCCGACGAGGGCGGAGGGCACGACGACGGCCGGAGAGCGACGGGGAGCGCCGGGGATGGATAGATCCGGGCGGTGGCTCACCGGATCCGGTGCGGAAATGGCGGGAGCGGCTCGGGACG
>NC_041386.1:544439257-544447648 GCF_002162155.2 Triticum dicoccoides | reverse complement strand
GCCGGCGCGAGCTCACCGCGGCGGCGATGGTGCGTCGCGAGGCGCGACCGGGTGGCAGAGAAGACTCCGGGCAGGGATCCGGCGAAGCCTCGCCGGAGTTCCACGGCGGCGGCGCGATGCGATGGTGAAGGCAGCGTACGGGCTGCGCGGCGGCGGAGCAGGGCCGGTTCGGCCCGGCGCGGGCCGGATCCGGGCATGGCGGGTCCGCGCGGCGGGGAAGTGGGCACAACGACGCGTGTCGGCTCCGGATTGGACGAAAGCGGCAGCGGACATGTCCGGGCTGCGGGGGAGAAGTGTCCGGCGGCGCGGAGAGGCTGAAGTTAGGGTTTCATCCGCGAAATGATCCGAAATTTCGGGGAGGGGTGCTCTTTTATAGGTAGAGGGAGCTAGGAAGCTCCAAATGAGGTGCGGTTTTCGGCCACGCGATCGTGATCGAACGACCGAGATGATGGAACAGAGTTAGGTGGGTTTTGGGCCAAAATGGAAGGGTGTTGGGTTGCAACACACACGAGGCCTTCTCGGTCCCTCGGTTAACCGTTGGAGTATCAAACGAAGTCCAAATGGTACGAAACTTGACAGGCGGTCTACCGGTAGTAAACCAAGGCCGCATGACAAGTCTCGGTCCAATCCGGAAATGTTTAATCCCCACACAAGAAAGAAAGGTAGAAATGATCACCGGAGGAGAACGAAGCGCCGGATTGCAAAACGGACAACGGGGAAAATGCTCGGATGCATGAGACGAACACGTATGCAAATGTAATGCACATGATGACATGATATGAGATGCATGACACGCAAGCAATGACAACGCAACAACAGCGAATAACTGCACGACACCTGGCACATCGGTCTCGGGGCGTTACAGAAGGCAGATCAAATTATTGCTCCCGTCCAAACCGACGCTCCTTCCGAAATTTGTTGACTCCCGCTCGTAACCTTCAAACACACAATGTGACTCTGAATTCACATCCAAAACCATCCCGCCCTTGGCACTTTCACGCCAAGATATTTCACTTGCGTCCCGCGCGGCTCTTCAAGTTAGTACTAGATTTTATTCAAGGAATGTGATATTTGGCACATGTGTGCCATATAAGCAAAACTGCCACACATCTACTTTTTTCACTTTAAATACATGCATACATTAGCATTCTTTCTCCTTTCACGTGAATTTCTCCTTCTAATTATATGCATACACTAGAGGACAAAAAAGCTGATGTCATTCTAGATTCTCTTTATTCCAAACATTTAAAATATTTTGTAGCTCAAATCATTGGTCCAATGTAAAAACCGTTTTTACATAAAAGATTCGTCGCGATGAGATCTTCGAAACTAGATCCCATGCTGGCATGTTCCGATGACTTTTTTCAGTCAAAATTTATCACGCCTAGGCTACATAAGTTACCATGCCCGTTATATGCAAGTTACCCTGCTATTTCCACATAAGTTATCGAAGGCATAAAAAAGGTTCGCCGACCCTGCAGTTCATATATTACCATGCTTTATTCATATAAATTACCGGGCATGCGGTCCTTATATTACCATATTGTTTTTATGTCTGTGGTTCGTATATTACGATGATGTTTTCATATAAGTTACCGCGAGGAGGGGGGTATGTTTCTAATGTTTTTTCCGCTTTATTAAGGTTACCATGGTGTTTGTACGTAGGTATGTGATGCGTATGTAACCATGCTATTTACACAAAATTTATGGGGGTATGTTTTCAACAATTTCCCAACCGAGTCAAATATTACCATGATATTTGTACGTAAATTATCAGGTATGCGATGGGTATATTACTATGCTATTTACACAGAAGTTACCGGGGGTATCTTTTCAACAATTTTTTTCTCCAGATCAAATTTACCGCGGTGTTTGGACCTAAATTATCAAGGTTGTGGTGCGTAATTTATATGATATTTACATACAAAAAGTTACCATGTGTATTTTTCGACCACTTTTTACTATTCTTTCCCAAATCAAGACTATTACCATGCTATTTACACATGAGTTCCTGAGATATATTTTTAACAATTCATCCACTTCAATCAAACTTATCATGGTATTTGTACGTAAGTTATCGGGTTTTGCAGTTCATATATAACCGTGCTATTTTCACTTAAGTTATCGCGGGTATGTTTTTCGACAACTTTTTTGCCCTTTAGTCAAAGTTATCGCGGTGTTTGTACGTAAGTTATCGGATATACGATTCGTATATTACCGTTCTATTTTCTCGTAAGTTATCGAGGTATATTTTTCAACAATTTTTCCTTCTTTGGACAAAGTTACCATTGTGTTTGCACCCAAGTTATCAAGTCGGTGTTTCCTGTTTTACCAAGCTATTCACACAGAAGTTACCAGGAGTATATTTGTCAATAAAATTTGTCCCTTGGTCATGTTATTGCGATGTTTGTATGTAAATTATCATGTACATGGTTCACATATTATGATGTTCTTTTCACGTAGGGTATATTTTTTAACAACTCCCCTCCTTGATTAATTTTATCGCGGTGTTTCTACTTAAGTTATCATGTCTACGGAATGTATATTACCATAGTATTTACAAAAAAAGTAACCGCGGTTATGTTTCTCAACAATTTTTTTGCCGGACCAAAAGTTACCATGGTGTTTGTATGTAAATTATCAGTTATGTGGTACTTATAATACCGTGTTATTTATACAAAAATTACCTGGGTATGTTTTCAATAACTCCCTCCGCCCTCCTTGTTAAAGTTACCATGATGTTTGTATGTAAGTTATAAAGTCCGCGAAGCGTAAATTATTATGTTATTTACACATAAGTTAGTGACGTTATCTTTTTCAATAAAGAAATTTCCGGGCCAAAAATACCGTGGGATTTCTGTTTAAGTTATCGAATCTGCGGTACATATATTACCATGCTATTTACACATAAAAAAGTTCTCAATTAAGAAACATACACAAAATGTTATCACGGTGTTTCTACGTAAGTTATCAAATCTTAATCAACTCATATAATATCTATTCCTGTACATGGTTACAGCTTACAAAATATACAGAAAATGCAGAATGAGTACAGTAATTGTTCATGTAAATGAAGAACAGCTTGTGGAGCAGCTAATTTTCAACAGTCAACTAGCCAAATATTTGGGAACTTCAATTGTGATTGAATTGCAAATGACATCAAAGTAAACAGCAGACACAAGCTGTGCACCAACTGCATTAGGCTAATGAGATTTACAGAAGGTAAATTTCGAGTGTGTGCAATCACAAATCATCTGCCATTAAATGGACAACTACTAGACCATCCTCGTGTTATCATGCAATTAGCATCCTAGAGTTACTATTCAGTGCCATATCAGTATCACCACATGTTAAGATGATGTGATATATGCAATTGGCATGTTAAGTGGAGGAGCACTGCAAATAGGAGTAGCAGAAAACAAGGCCGAGGTGGTACGGGGAGCTGCCCACCTTGGGGACCCTCTCGAAGGCGGAGACGACGGCCTGCCAGTCCTCGGGCCGCGACTCCACCACCCTGCGGAACTCGCGGCAAGCCTCGTCCCTGCCATGGTGCCACGGCGACGGCGCCTCCTTCCCTTGGCCGTGGTCCACCCAGCGCGCCCGATCCTCCGCCCTGGCCCGCCCCTTCCTCCCGTCGTCGAGCCACACCATGAGCGACCTGCCCCGGAAGTCCACCCCGTCGACCTCCGCCGCGGCTCCGCGCCCTGGCCCTCGGCGTCCGCGTAGTAGAGGAAGCAGAAGCCGTCGTTGCGCTCGGGGTCGTCGTGGGTGCACACGAGCTCCACCTTGTCAAGCGGCCCAAACTGGCGGAAGAAGTCGGCCACCTCCGCCTTCCGAGCTCGCGGAGGCAGGTTCCCGACGAACACCTTCCCCTTCTGCCGAAACCCCTCGTCTGCATCCGCGTCCTCCTCTTCCTCCGGCTCCGGCTCCACTGGCGGAGGCGGGGGAGGAGGGTGGTGTTGCTGCGTTCGGGGTGGAGGAGGAGGGGGCGGGGGCGGGGAGAGCTTGCTGGAGAGCCATAGCTTGGAGGAGAGCGAGTTGGGGAGAGGGGGAGGAGTCAGTGGGGGCGGTGGGGGAGGGGAGGGTTTCGGGGGCAGTGGCGGGGGCTGGGAGGGGCGGCGGAAGGAGGCGGCGGCGGAAGAGGAGAGGGGCTTGAGGAAGAAGGGCTTGGGAGGGAGGAGGTGGGGCGCCGGGGAGGCGGCGGTGGGCAACGAGAGGAACTGCATCGACATTGCAACTGCAGGGGAGAGTTCGAATGGCCCGGGAAGAACGATGATGCCAACGCAATCGCGGTCGAGGATAAGGCGAGGGCCGAGGAGGAAGAAGATTAGGGAAGAGTTATCAAAGGGATACCGAGTAGTGTGTCAGTTTTGCAATCGGGCACAGGGTTGCCAAATACATATTTCGTTTATTCAAACCACCATAAAACTGAAAACACACACACCAAAAGTACCCACGGACCCAACCCAATCCAAACCAGTGAGGTTTTCCTCCTCTCCCACTCAACTCAGCCGCCGCCTCCCCCAATCCCATCCCCAACAGCGGCGATCTTGTCTCCCCCAGCCCCGGCATCTGCCCTCTACCAATCGCCGGCGCCCCTACACCCTCCTTCTCAACTCGAGCCGCTCAGGCCGCGGCAACCACGCACCGGCACAGAAGGATCCCTCCTCCCACGGCCACCGTGCCCTCGTCCTCCACCCCCAAGCCTCTCCGCGTCCAACCTCACCACGCCGCCGCCTCCCTCCCTCCCTCCCTCCACCGCACCGAAGCCCCAGTCTTCCATCCATGGATGGGGCGACAGAGAGGCGGAAGCACCTCTCCCGGCGACGATGGCGCCGGATCCGCACCCACCTACGGCGGCTGCTGCACGAGCAGCACGATGGATGCCGGCAGTGACCTCAAGCTGCCCGCATGGGGTGGATCCCGTCCACCCCCTTCTTTCGCCTGGGCGTGGCACATGGGGGAGCTCGCGGCCATCGACGACGGCGAGCTAGGAGGCTCCCGCAGCACCTTCGACCACAATCCCGACGTGCTGCAGGACCTAGACAGCCAAGGGTACACCCTCCTTCCTTCCCCATCCTGCAAGTACACAGTTTGCATTAATGTCAATGTCAGCTAGTTCCTCTGATGTGCAGACTCGCGCTGCAGGTCCTGAGTGTTTGCTACTCTGGCATCAACAGACAATAATTTTTTTTCTCTTGCAAATTGTGCCAGATTATCTCGTGAACAAATGCTCCTTTTATTTCTGAAGGAGAGAAAGTGTGGACATCCTGCGTAGACGTACTCTTAAGCGAAGCTATGCATGTGAATGTAATAAAAACTTCCAATTTACTCTTATGCTCGTATGAACTACCCCTTTTTATCCATCTTCTCCCTTCTGATTTGCTTAACAAATAAGGCTAATTTAGTTGACTTCTCAGTATTTGCACTGTTGGGAGGTTGGCTGCAGGCAGTTCCTTTATTTTAGCCGTGTAGGCAATTCCTGTTTATATGGCACATGGGTGGTCGTATACACAAAAACATGGTACAAATTTTCACATATGTATAAGTATTACTCCCTCCGATCCAAAATAAGTGTTGTGGTTTTAGTTCAATTGAACTAAAACCACGACGCTTATTTTGGATGGGAGGGAGTATTGGTTTTCTGACTGGTCCTAGCAGGGGGTTAGGTCCTGCAAAAATGTGTCTGCAGTCACATGCAGAGACTCTGTTCGGCAAGGTTGGGCAGTGTATGTTGGTCCTACAAAAATGTGGCCCTACCTTGATCTTTTGCAAGGTCGTGTATGTTGCCCAGCGTTGTATTCATGGTCAGTTGTGTTGTGCTTGCTTGTTGGCTGGGAAAGAAAAGGAGAAATATAAGCTATGTCTGGTCCCTGCAACTCAGCTAGAATGGACCAACTCCTCTTGCTAACTTGGGCAAGCAGACGAGTGAACGATGAATGGGATTGCCCATACAGATATACACACCTCCTGCCAGAGTGATAAGCCAAGTACGGTAGCTAGCATCAGGTAGCGGCCCCGGCGTGCAGACAGATGGCGAGGCATTGTCCATGTTGGGTCATCGCCATTACCGCCCTACCTTAAATTGTGGCTGTCCTCTGCCATTGGCTGTAGTTGTGTTGTAATCACTATGCTAATGTGCGATGAAATTTAGATATCTCTTTCAGCACCTATTTACATTTGTATAATTACTATTTTTTCGCTCCATAAATGTTTTTTTGCTAGTTATTACTCATTTTTTTTGCGTTAGAGGTCCTGCCTGATCTTGGTTACCAATGAGTAATGGACATGCCCAACATGATGATTTGTTACATCTAAGCACCATCACATGTATAACGCCCCTCTTGGATTTGTTTTATTACCTCTTATGTGTTATCTAGTATGAAATGGAATTCAATTGCGTATTTTGCCTGCTTGTACTTGAAACTTGTCATGCGCACTATGTATGCGTATCTATGTCCTCAACATACATCACCTTATTCAATTGAATAATATAGTCATGATCTATGATCTGTGTTACTGACTTACTGTTCAATTTTGATGAATTGAAAAGGTCACATGCGCTTCATATGTTCTGGTTCGTATCACAGCAAATTGTTTTACAGGTGCCTCTGTGGCCAGCCACCGGGACGACGTCGACAGCCAAAGGAAGGGTTCTTGAGGTGCTCCTTCTCCACCGGCAGAGAGGTACCCCCTTCTTGGGTGGTACTCGTGTGCCTGCTCTGACCCTACCATGGAAGGTCCCCTCCCCCTCTCCCATCTCTCTATTTGGTCCTGGTCTGGTTTCAGTTTTTATTAATTTGACATAAGATCAACTTCGATATAAAAAACTGCCATGCTAGTTTAGCCGGTTTCTTTCTATGTAGTAGGATCTTAACTTTTGGTGTCTCAAAACTGAAAATGTTTTCTCATAACATAACTTGAGGAGCCGTTTTTTATAGTAATCGTAGTTTAGCCATCTCTTACTATGTGGATGCTTGATGCTATTCTTGTTCCTGCTCACACTGCACACTGGTTTTATCAACTGTATGTGGATTGCACTTTCTTCTTCCTAAGAGTATATTGATAAAGATGCTCTCCTGATTGTTGTTTGTTGGGAGTACAAACAATAATCTCTTCTCCCCTCATATTAACAGGTCAAAGCTGAAAGTTAAAAACTGAATAAGTACTGGTTCAGAACTAGTTTCCAGTTTGGTAATTTGTAGTCAATTCCACTTTAGCTGCTCGCTTACTATGTAGATCTTATTTGTTGGTTGCACAACTGAATATAATTTTCCACATGATAGCTTTGGAGCAGCTTTTTACCATGTGGATGATTGATATCTTCCATGTTTCTGCTTGCATTGCACTCTGTTATATTATGATCTGATAAAAGGATCAATTAAGCGCATTTCCTGTTGTTGTGGGTTTCTTCTTTTCTTCTTGGATTTCAGCTCAAGATTAACTTGTTATTTCTCTTGCCCTTGTGCGGTAGGATTCGTTTGGTACAACACCATGACCGATGCAGACAACAAGGCCTTCAACGAGCCAGGTACCTTGGTGCTACTGCTTCCGTGCGATGGCAGCAGGGGTTGTTGTTCAGCATCGGCTGCAAAAACAGCCATGGTGAGCTCCTCTCCTTGCTTCCAGCAATTCTCTTCTGACGTAGGTGGCATGTGTTCATCTCTAGCCCATGTGTGTGTGTTGTGCTCGTTTGAGCAGGAAATTACCAAGTGTATGTGTGCTGAAAATGTGTTCTGCACATTAAGCAAACCATGTTGACGTGTCACAGTTCAGGGGTTTAGTTCTAATATGAGCGTGAGCTAATTTCTTATCTCTGCTAAGGAATTCTTCTATATGCTAGCGTTCATAATTGAATCTCAAGTACATTTTATCTTGCATTGCCATCTTACCGCATGCATCATTGTCTTTCCTTGTTTTTTATTTGAAACATTGCAATTAACCCCATTGAACAAGCTCCAAATTGAGCTTAGTGGAGCAGGAGCTTGCACCTGTCTTGGCTATTAAGCATATAACTGAGCGAACATGCAGTCCCCTTTCCTCCTATGTTAGAAGTTGATTTCATACATGTCTAGTGCACTCTTTATCTTGCATCGACATCTTAAGTCTTGGCATTGAACATCCTTGTTCTTGTGTTGTCGGTTGCAGGCCTCACTTGGTCTGGTTCAGGGGAGGGTGATGCCCATGGTGTGGCCGCATTGCAAGATGGGCCGCATCAACAAGAGGGTGCCCTAAGGAAGAGTCATATGGTCATTTTGGTGACTGAGGATGCTGGACAAGATCTCATCACCCAAAGCATGAATTTGTGGACCTTGGCATATATTCCTTGGTTCAGGCAAGTCTTTGGTCTCTCTCTCTCTCCCTCTCCCTCTCCCTCTCCCCCTCTCTCTC
>NC_041386.1:544437000-544438753 GCF_002162155.2 Triticum dicoccoides | reverse complement strand
TCTCCCTCTCTCTCTCTCTGATGGTGCTGGCCATTGACCCGATGATTTATTGTTTGGATCTAAGATGGCTTGTGTGATTCTTACTGAGGTCATGTTTATGAAATTGGTCTCCTGTAATTCTGTGTTGGGCCCTGTTTTGCAGTACATGCCATAGGGTTTGGTAATGGTCCTCTGTTTTGCTCCTTACTGCAGCTAGTGGATGTTCTTCTTTGGCGGCTATGGTTTTGGTTTTGATAGATAGAATCCTCACTTATGCTCTTATTTTGACTTGTTAATAATGGCTATCAAATCATATAGAACAAAATGGTTTTGATTGATGTAGTGCTGCTGTGTATGTATTGATAGAACAGGTGCTATCCTTGTTAACTTTGGAGGAGCCACAATGTGTTCGCAATTTTTATTATAAATTGTGGATACTTCCTAATGAAGAGTGAATATCATGGCTCTGAAACCACCTTTTTTATCTGTCTAGTCTAGATTAAGTGCCACTTGTGTGTACTTGTAGACTTCAGGGGCTCATGTGTTCTTTGCTCTATTGGATGGAATGTTGCCCTTGTAACTGTAGTCTGGTATGCAGAATAGAACCAACCAAACTGGTGGACGTTCAACAGATATATTATCTGTTTGTCAATCTCTAATTTTTTTGTGTGAATGAACAGCGACCGATCTGTTTTTCTCGCTTTGGATGTGGCTACATTGCGTTATATTAATTGGTACTTTTGATTGTTACACATGTTCTTAATCATGAGGGCTAGGGTCCCTGGTAGCTTACCTGCCTTTGTGGTTTTATTCTACATGCATATGTCTTTGTTTGCTGGAATGATGCCCTTATATGCCCAATCAAGTATGCAAGTTTCTCTTCTTCATGAACGATGACTTGCGCATTATCTCTTAGTAATGCTCAAGTTTCCTGACATGGCCAATTTAATTTGATTCTAGTTGAGTATTTACACTTCCTTAACTGAAAGTAAACTTTTTTTGTAGGGGCTCGCTGACCACAAGGACCAACTTGGAGCTCCTCTCTGCCCTTGCAGGTCGGTAATGGTCTCATGAGTTTTTTGAAGGATCTACGGCCTGTTTGATCTGACATACATTTCTCACTCATGCCTAAACTTGCTCATTTGGAATTTCTTTAAACTAGGCATCACGACAACAAGGCCGCTGAGGCGAAGCATGGGTTTTGGCACTACCTGTGTGTTCCCATGCGAGAATGGTGGGTTGTTGTTTTGTAAAATCTTATTTTCTATTATCGTTTACAGGAGCACATACAAATGTCTGGGTTGCTCTTTTCTCATGATGTTCAAGGGTTAGAGATGTACCAGAGTGTTCAATATTCCTCTTGGGTTCTTATAATTGTCTGACATATGTTCGTTGTTGTTGCGTACCCATTTTGCATTAATTATTGAGGAAAATGTTGATTTGATACGGGACCAGAAATTATTCACATGTACCTCATGTGATGTTAGTAACTCATTATACCTTGTCGATAGATACTTATGTGTAAATAAACTGAAAGCAGTAGTCATGAGTGCAACATGTTTCTTATTTCCAAAGTCTTCAAGTCTGGACATGATATCACTGGAATCTGGTGCATTAGTTCATTTTTTATCCACGTCAAGTTATCATAAGTAGTGGTCTATTTTGAATTCAGTAATCCGGTGCTATAGTTCATTTTTTATCACTGGAGGTCACTATATGTGATATGCTTGATGATATCCCTTGTATTAGATTTTGATGATTCAGGGTAGCATTA
>NC_041386.1:544416039-544436754 GCF_002162155.2 Triticum dicoccoides | reverse complement strand
CACACATTTATAGAAGTGTAACGCTTAGAGAAACGTCGAGCTATTTTGTGCAAAGACATGAAAGTTTTACTTTTTCCAGGCCAGGGTAGTAGTACTACATGGTTCAAATATTTAGATACCTTGTAGACGAACCGTGTCTCTTAGTTAACTTGTAAAATACATGAAGGTGTTAGGGCTGAGCCGCCATTTTATGTCTTGTCCTATTTGCTGCTTGAGCCGTTAAGTTGTGCTCATGCACTTTATCTGTATGCATCCACTTGACCATGTGTTGTTGGGTAAAACTTCTTGCTGCAGTGATCAATGAGCAACCCTGTCAAGTTGGCCAAATAAGCAATCCATGGATGGATTCTAGCAATTGATTCATCCATCCATCCATCTCTAAGGGAAGAAGCAGAAGAATCAAAGAAGATGGCAATCTCTATGAGCAGCCTGTCACTGATATCGGAGGGATGAGGGCAACGCTGGCGGAGCCAATGGGGATCATGTTGCCTACGGTTCCTCCTCCTATGACACCGCAGCCGCTGCAACTTGCACATGTGAGCTCCTCTCTCTCCCTTCACTGGCTCTACCCCGTTGCTCTGAGCACATCCATCGAGCTATGTTACTCTGGGTTCATGGCCATCGTGCCATGGCAATGTCTGCTTATGGTTTGGACTCTGGTGCTACAGTCGTAGCATAATAATGATGTAGTGCTGGGTTTTAGAATGGCCCCTTTGGTTGGAACTTGAGCTTTTTCAGGCTGTTTAATAATGATGTAGTCCTGGCATAATATGGACAGTATTTTCCTTGTTAAGTTTGACTTTAGTTTGGTAAATAATGTAGTTCTGTTTTCTGTGTTGTGCCTTCATGCTCTTTGAATGACATCTTTGTGTGATATGTATGCATTGGCAAAGACCATACTGATGTGGAGCATTTTCAGGTTGTTTTGTGTGTTCTGCATCTTGCAGTTCTGTGAACCAGTAGTATATCCAGGGTCTCTTAAGTGCTAGAGTTCTCTGTTCTCTTTATCATGCTTAAGTTTTCGGTCTTGTTAGGTCCATTAGTATTTGCTAATCAGCCCCTTTGGTTTGATGAACCATCAGAAGATCAATTTTGGTATGGAATTTCTTGCCTGGAAGCAAAATCATATGGTTGCATTCATCTATTTCCTGGTATTTAATTTTCATGAGCATGATAAGAACTCAGAGAAAGCAGGAGCAAGGCAGTTGTGGATCATGTTTATAAGGAGTACCCATTTTATTATCTTGTAATGTTTCCTGGTTTCTTAAACATTCTTACTTATCCTACAACTACTTTCAGGTGCTGGCTAAGATCCTTCGCTAGGTATACCAACTCAGGACTGCAAGGCAAATCACAATCCATCAGACTACAACAACCCTCATAGCAGATGCAGCTAGCAAAGATGAGATCCAGGCGAGGGTTCCACAGCTAAAGAAGTAGCTCTTTGAAACTAATTCCGTATATGATTATGAGTAGTTGGTTGAGAGAGTTGCAATACTTTTTGGTGGTGTGGCCATCATCAAGGTTGGAGCGACAACCGGGCCAGAGCTTGAGGACCGGCAAATGCGGATCGAGGACGCATAGAATTCCACCTCTACGGCCATCCAGGAGGGCATTGTTTTCGATAGTGGCTTGACTTATGTGAACGTGTCTACCTATGTCCCTATGATCAAATAAACAATCGAAGACCATGATGGTTGCCTTGATGCTGACATCATTCTGAAGGTAACTTGCTTAGATATAAATCTGTTAAATGGGTTGAACTACATTGATCTCTTTCATGGCAACCAGTTGGTAGAAATTGTATTTACCAGAGAACTGACCTGATAATGGTATCTTGCACGTGTGCTTACTATTTCGTATGTAAAATGGGCAGTGTCCTTGTTAACTAGACAAATTAATTTATTTGATGTCTATTGTTGCCAAAATTGACCTAAACCAGAAGCCAATATCTTCCCTGCATGGCCTTCTATTTGAACTAGTAGATTGATTTCTGAATTGTTTGTTGTAGTGCATGGTACGTCATGCACATGTAGTCTGGCGGAAGACCAGAAAGGACAAAATGTCTAGGATATTCTTATGTTTATAACGGGCAAGCTATTGAACTTTGTATTATCCATGTCTATACTAAGTAATTTAGAAACTGAGAGCTTCATCAAAGCTGATCCTGTATAGATTTTCAAGCCAATATATCATGGCTATGTAAGTGTTGATCTGTTCGGCCACAATTTGATTGGAGATAGAAGGAAGCGTGTAGGTTGTTCTTCATTCCTAAAAGACATAGCCGGGATGAGTGTCGCCAGCAATCTAGCTGGACATAAGCAGTCATAGAATTAGTTTTAAGTTAGTCGTTCATGTGTACAACGTTTTGTTTTTCTTGCCACAAGTAAGCACCCTGGGACAGGTGTCTAGTCCATGGACCACACTTTTTATGCTTAGAGACGAACAATAGGATCTCTGGTTTACAATTTATTGTTGATTAACAGGTAATCATTATATTTATGCTTTCGATGCAAGTAATAGCAATGTGCATCGCAACTAAAAGTTTCATATGTACTTAGAAATGAGTTTGGCCTCAATCTGGTTAAATGTTTGCAAAACTGGATCCCTTATGCGGACCAGCATGCTTCTCGCCACTACTCTGAAATAGTGTGTTATGAATTGTTTGAGATATTGATAGCGGCCTGGTGGTACATTAAAGTTCAGGGAACTATCCGTATCCGGATCTGAACTCTTTCTAGCATTGTGGCCGGCTGTAACATAATCTTGTTTTTATGCACTGCGCTGTTATTCTAGTCCGATTTTGTTGTGACGTGGTTTCCTCACGTAGGTACCTTGATGATTCCATCGCTGGTGGTGATCAAGTAGATACCTGATAAGGTTCTGCCCATCTAAGGAAGAAGTGGAGCTGCCCAAACCTCAAAGTACAGTCCTACTAACTCATTATAAATGTTAATGGAAATTCTTTCCATCGGTTCTCTATAATGACTGAGCTTTTGTCCCCCAACCTTCTCAGGGTTATACATGCAACAAGGAGAATCTAGGAAATTGGCAACGGGTACTTCTTTTTCTGTGCTATTTCATTTTTCCTTTGGTGAATAATTCTGTTTGGTAGCATTTTTAAACCTAACTGCATAGTTTACTTTGGTGGTGATCTACATTATCTTAGTGGTAGGCCATGGAGCTAGCTGTGTCACATGTAGGTCGTATGCTAGGTGATGCGCTGTTGTTCAACTTGTCTGATTTTCCCTTACGCGGTTTGGTTTTCTCATGCAGGTGCACAAGATTCGCCTCCTGCCCTGCTCTTCCGGTGGCTGATTCTTCTTCGACTCCCCCGTAGGCGTCAAGTCTCTCCTCTGCTCCCTCATGCCTGTGTGCCCATGGCCATCGAGTTGTGCCAAGTTGATTGGGATGCCTGCATTGAGCCACTCATTATGTTGATCAGCAACATCTAGCCTAACTATGTGCCAGGCAAGAAGATGCATGTGGAGCATTCTGTGGACAGTGGGAACTTGCTGGCCCCCACATACCTCCTTGACCATGGTGCTGATATCAGTCAGGAAGGGGAAGAAGGGGCCACTGTTCCCAGCTGCAAAAATGGTACTAGTAACTGCCACCAACACTTTATTCTAAAACACTTGATGCTCTCTGTAATATACATGCTCTGGGTATCCCCAAAAATTACCTCGATTACGAGGATTACATGTGAATAGGCATCCTCAAAATCTTGCTCGGTCCTCTTTGCTTTTCTTGTAAGTGGTGATAATTTGGTATAAATCAAACCATAGTCTTCTCTTACACTGTCACACAGTTCACATGTCCATTAGCCTGTTCATGTTTGTTACTACTACTATATTTTTGTTGGTCTTTGTCACAGGACCATGTTTCCCTATTTGCTGCTTGCTTTAAGTTGTGTCTAGAGCTGTTGTAGCCTACATTGTTGTTGTGCTCTTATATATACTCATTCCAGCCACTTCACCCTGTTGTGTTTTGCTGCAGTGATGAGCAATGTGGTTAAGCAACAACCCAACTCCAAGGTGGGGCACGCCCTATGATAGCGAAATGATGGCAAAGGTGAATGGGTCCTGGTGAACATCCCATGATTGATGCTGCTTTGAGGAGCATGGTGCTGTCTGGCACAAGTTTGGCCAGTGAAGCAGTTTTGCCTGCTCCGGCGATCACTCCGACGCCTCCCGTTCCGCCCCTCCAGTGGTTGCTTCCTCTTCGGTTCCAGCATAGGTAAGCCACTGGTTCCTCTCCTTTGCTCTCTCCCTCATGCTCTATGTGCCGACAACGACTGAGCCGTGGTTAATGAAATGAATAAAGGCCATATACATATCTTTTTTGTAGTACCTTAAAGCTTGGATCTTTTTTGTCGTACTGTCAATAAATCCATTTTCTCTCAACCAATCAGAGCTTGTTTCAGTGTGACTGACATATTGCTTTTCTCGCATGCTACAACTTCCAGTTAACCAAGACCTTGACTACTTCTCAGCCTTTGTGTGTTTATTGCAAACTCAATCCACTAATGCAATAACATCATTCTGTTTACCGTGGGATAGTAGCCTTATGCTTCAGCAGTTATTTAGTGTCGTTGTGAACAGTTTTGGTGTTCCAGCTACAATAAGCAAGAACTACACAAGTCGTATACTAAAGTTGATGTTCCCCGGGTCTCCTTAATAAGGACTTATTATTATGATGGAGTTGTGCCACTTGCGAGAGTCATGTGTGGCTTGTTGTGGTGGATAGAAGTCATGAATCTTAGTGATGGATACATAAGTTTTACTGCAGTTAAAGTGAATATGGGTAATTCAGTGATTTTCTGGTCTGATGCATGGCTCCTCAATGGCACTGTGCAGCCCCTGCTACAACTTTTTGAGGTCCCTCATCACCAACTGTCGAAGACATATGGTGCCCCTGGATGCAGTTGATCCAACCATCCGTCTCCAAGAGGAAGACGTGGAAGAATGAAAGAAGATGGCGATCTCTATGAGCTGATGTAGTTGATCCATTGATCCATCCACAACTATTCATCGAAGGAGAAGGACCTCTTCTCTTCATCAACATCAAGAGCAACCACGACCCAGCACTCAAACACAGGTACCCCCTTATTCATCCCCACCAAATCTTAATCTATTATACCATTACCACCAAGACTAGGAGTGGGAGGTGCATACATATATCATTCAGAATTAGGATGACCATACATTTGTTGGTACGAATGATGCTTTGTTTTGTCATTTCTAGTAGTATGATCCTCAAATGAAGTGGCAATGGGATAAGCAGGTAGTGTAAAGTAGTATGTCTTGACCTTGACATAAAGAAGTTGATTTCTTGCTTATAACATTTTATTCAGCCCGAAAGAATCCTTGATGTGCTCTTTTTTTCTACTTTTTTGTTGCGCAGGAGCAACTGGTTGGATGCCGGAAGAAGCAAAGATATCACTGCTGAAGCAGCACCTTCAAAGATCCAGAAGAGACGGCCTTAGAAGACTATTGATCACTGCTTTGGAAGCAGTTCCCCAAGCGCTGAACTATCGTCGTCCTCTGCTTGCTTCTTCTCCTTCCTGCTCTGCAACATGGACCTTGTGAGTTCCTTTGTTCCCCGGACCTACTTATCTGGTTACTACAATAATCATTGAGTGCTGATGATTTAATAACTGAATTCTGCCAAGTGAACATGAGTATCCAGATGAGTATTGTTGTGTAAACTGCATCAGTGGATTGGTGTCTATCATTGTTTGCCTCCTGCCTGCAAGGCTTGAGGCTCGTGTCTAATCCTACAAATTGGGTGCCTGCTCTTCCTGCTACACAAATATCTTTTCTTTAACACTTCTTACATCCATGGATTACTTCAGTACAAAAAAATTGGAGGATAGAAACAAGCTTTCTTGTGATGCTTGAAAAATAATAAATTGGCTAAAACACTAGAACACTCGATTGACATGTCATTTAAGGTCTTATTAGTGTTAGAACAGGGTTGTGCTGTGTGTGTAGTTATCATATTGTATAGGGGCTTCTTTGCTTATTTCCCTTCATGTATATGTGCTGGCCTGTTGGCCCGATGGAATATAGGCTCACTTCATAACATGGTATAAGAGCTAGGGTTAGGTTCCCCAGCCGCCACCGCCGCCTCTGGTCGCCGCCGCCGCCGCCGGCCGCCGCTCCTCTCTTCATCGAGCCTCTCCCCTCTTCTTCCTGGTAGCTGCTGCCGCCTGCTGGTCCAGGCCGCCGCCGTTCCAGGCCGCTGCTGCCGCCGTCCTTCCCGGCCGGCGCCGCCGCCTCAACGTGCTGCTGCTGCTCTTCAACGAGCTGCTGCTGCTGCTGCTCCTCTTCTCTGCTGCTGCTGCTGCTCTTCTTCAACGAGCTGCTGCTGCTGCTCTTCAAAGTGCGGCTGCTGCTGCTCTTCTCCTCCTGGTCTGCTGCTGCCATCAAGCTGTGCCTCCTGCTGCTGCTGGTCTTCAACGAGCTGCTGTTGCTGCTCTGCTGCAATGGCGCCCTCCACCACCACCGGTGCTGTCCCAGTCCCACGATGTCCTGTTATCTTCAACGGACAGAACTACAGGGACTGGGTGCAGCACATGAAGCTGCACATGAGGGGCCAGCTGGTCTGGGAGCACCTCTCTGGTGCTCTGCCTTGTCCCCTGCTGCCCACTCCTCCAGCTGAGTTGGCCTTCCCTGTTGATGCCGATGAAACCAAGCAACGTGAGATGCTAGATGCTTTTGAAGAGGCCACTGAAGAGTATCAGAATCAACTCCACTTATACAAGCAATGGACAAATGATGATGCTCGAGCCTCTTCTATCTTGGTGAACAGCATGGATGTTGATCTCACCATGGATGTGGTGGCCCTTACCACTGCATATCAGATGTGGGAGCACCTTCGCCATCGCTATGAGTCTACAGGGGATGCCATGTATCTCTCTGTTGTTCGTCAAGAGCAACAACTACAACAGGGAGATGCTACTGTGGATGATTTCTACAAGGAGATGTCGGCGGTGTGGCGCCAATTGGACTCTCTGGGAGCTGATGTTTGTCGCAGATGTCAGTGTTGTGTGCGGCAACAAGCTAAGCTGGAGGTTCGTCGCCTCTACGACTTCCTCACTCGCCTCCGGCCGGAGTTCGAGCAGAGTCGTGCTCAGCTATTGGCACGCCATCCTCGGCTCTCTACTCTGGAGGCCCTTGCTGAGGTGCGATCTGAGGAGGTGCGCCTACGGAGCACGGGCTTATTGCCATCCTCTTCAGCAGTCCTGGCTGCCCGCGTTCCACCACCGCTGCCTGGTGTGCCCTCTTCTATACAGGTGGCAGCAACCTCCACTAGTGCTTTTTGCAACTACTGCAAGCAGGATGGTCACATGATCACGGAGTGCATCAAGAGGAGGAAACAGGGTCGCCGTGGTGGCCGTCCTCAAAAGGACTCGGGAGGCTCCTCTAATTCTCGTGAGGGCTCCCTTGAGAAGGTTCACCAGGAGATGCTCACCTTGCCGCGCCGCCTTACTGCTTCTGCACCATCCTCAGGTTCTGCTGGTCCTGCTGGTCAGACGTCTGGTCCACCACCGCACTCTTCGTCAGGTACATCTTTGCCCTGGATTCTTGATTCTGGGGCCTCCTTCCACATGACACCACACAGAGATCATCTTTGTGCTGTCAATTCCGTGCCTTCTCCTCTTACAGTTCAGACTGCAGATGGCACTTCTCTTTCTGTTGCCGCAAGAGGGACTCTTTCTACGTCTTCTTTTCATGTCCCTGCCGTTTCTCATGTTCCTAAACTGACTATGCAACTTCTATCTGCTGGTCAACTTACTGACTTGGGTTGTCGTGTTATTCTGGATTCTGACTCTTGTTGTGTTCAGGATCGTCGTACGGGGACTCTGGTTGGGATCGGTCCTCGGCGCCATGACTCTCAGCGCCTTTGGGAGCTCGATTGGCTGCGCCTTCCTTCCGCTGCGTCCTCTAGCCAGTCGGACATCACCACCCCTTTTGCTTCAGCTGCCACCTCCACCACATCCTTCGCTCAGTGGCATCATCGATTGGGTCACATTTGTGGCTCTCGCTTGTCTTCTTTGGTTAGGAGTGGTGTTCTAGGGTCTGTATCTGGTGATAGTTCACTAACTTATATGGGTTGTAAGCTTGGCAAGCAGATACAACTTCCATATCCCTCTAGTAATTCTGTTTCTCAACGACCTTTTGAACTTGTTCACTCTGATGTATGGGGTCCTGCCCCCTTTGTTTCGAAAGGGGGTCACAAATATTATATAATTTTCATTGATGATTTTTCTCGCCACACTTGGATCTACTTTATGTCATCTCGTAGTCAAGTGCTTCAAATTTACAAGTCGTTTGCTACCATGGTTCGCACTCAGTATGATTCCTCTGTTCGAGTTTTTCGTGCTGATTCGGCTGGCGAGTATTTATCTCGTGCGCTTCGTGGTTTCCTTGCTGAACAGGGTACCCTTCCTCAGTATTCCTGTCCTGGTGCACACGCTCAAAATGGGGTGGCTGAACGCAAACATCGTCACGTCCTTGAGACTGCTCGGGCTCTTCTTTTATCTTCTGCTGTTCCCCCGCACTTTTGGGCTGAGGCTGTCTCTACCGCTGTTTATCTCATTAATATTCAGCCTTCTGTTGCTCTTCAGGGAGGGATACCAGTTGATCATCTAGGTGATGGTCCAGCTGATTATAGTGGTCTACGCCTGTTTGGTTGTGCCTGTTTTGTTCTTCTCCACCCTCATGAACGCACCAAATTGACTGCTCAATCTGTTGAATGTGTTTTCCTTGGCTACAGTTTGGAGCACAAAGGTTACCGTTGCTGGGACCCTATTGCTCGAAGACTGAGAATCTCCAAAGATGTCACTTCTGATGAGTCTCGCTCCTTCTACCCTCGTCATTCTTCTACTGCCACAACCGAGTCGTTAGTCGAGCCTCTCTCTTTTTTGACTCTACCTGATTCTTCACCTTTATCGTCACCTGGTAGGTCCACTCCTAGCCTTTCACCTGTGTCTGCTCATGAGCTTCAGCTTACACAGGATGAGGTTTCTATTCCTGACTCTCCTACTCGGGTTGAGCCATCCACTCTCTCTCCTTTTCCTTTTATCTACTCCCGTCGTGCTCAACACCCTTCTCCCTCTGATGCGCCACCTTCCACTTCCCCTCTCTCTCCGCTTCCTTTTGTTTACTCCCGTCGTGCTCGGCACCCTTCTCCCTCGGATGCGCCCACTTCCACTTCCACTCCTTCCCTGTTGGGTCCCATTCCTTCAGAACCACCTACCCCTCCTGCTCCTCGGTATAATCTGCGTGATCGCCACACTCTCCAGCCTCCTGCGTACTATGTTGCTGCTGCTACCACTCTTGTTGAGCCGTCTACGTATCGTGAGGCTGCTGCTCATTCTGAATGGCAGCATGCTATGGCAGAGGAAATTCATGCTCTTGAGCGCACAGGCACTCGGGACCTTGTACCCCTGCCTACAGGCGTTAGACCCATCACTTGCAAATGGGTCTACAAGGTTAAGACACATTCAGATGGTTCTCTCGTGCGCTACAAAGCTCGTCTTGTTGCGCGTGGCTTCCAGCAGGAGTATGGTCGTGACTATGATGAGACTTTTGCTCCTGTTGCTCACATGACCACTGTTCGCACTCTTTTGGCTGTTGCTGCTGTTCGGCAGTGGTCCATCTCTCAGTTAGATGTCAAGAATGCCTTCTTGAATGGTGAGCTGCGGGAAGTGGTCTATATGCAGCCGCCTCCTGGCTATACTGTCTCTGATGGCACTGTCTGTCGCCTTCGGCGCGCTCTTTACGGGCAGAAACAAGCTCCTCGTACCTGGTTTGAGCGTTTCTCCGCCGTCATCACAAGGATCGGGTTCTCTGCTAGTGTTCATGATCCTGCTCTGTTTATTCACACTTCTCCTCGCGGTCGCACCCTTTTACTACTCTATGTTGATGACATGATTATCACAGGGGCTGACCACCAATTCATTGATTTTGTGAAGAAACGTCTACATGAGCAATTCTTGATGACTGATTTGGGTTCTCTTCGCTACTTTCTTGGACTTGAGATCATTTCTTCCCCTGAGGGTATTTATCTCTCTCAAGAGAAGTACATCCAAGATCTTCTCACTCGTGCCTGCCTCACTGATCAGCGCACGGTTGACACTCCTATGGAGTTTGGTCTCCATCTTCGTCCTGGTGAGGGTGAACCCCTTGCAGATCCCACACGCTACCGCCATCTTGTTGGGAGCCTTGTCTATCTAGGCATCACTCGTCCTGACATTTCTTATGCTGTGCACATTCTAAGTCAGTTTGTCTTTGCTCCCACTCAACTTCACTACAGTCACCTTCTTCGTGTTCTTCGTTACCTTCGTGGTACCGTGACTCGTCGCTTATTCTTCCCTCGCTCCAGCTCTCTTCAGCTTCAGGCCTACTGTGATGCTACCTGGGCCAGCGATCCCACTGATCGCCGCTCTCTCTCTGCCTATTGTGTTTTTCTTGGCTCCTCCCTGATTGCCTGGAAGACCAAGAAGCAGAATGCTGTATCTCGCTCCAGTGCTGAGGCTGAGCTGCGAGCTATGGCGTCCGTGACTGCAGAAATTACTTGGCTACGATGGCTTCTTCAGGATTTTGGTGTTTCCACTGCTACACCGACCCCTCTGCTCTCCGACAGCACTGGGGCACTTAGCATTGCCTGTGATCCTGTTAAGCATGAGCTCACCAAGCACATCGGTGTTGATGCCTCCTACACTCGTTCTCAGGTGCAAGACAGAATTGTGGCCCCTCAGTATGTGCCCTTGGAGCTTCAGCTTGCTGATTTTCTGACGAAAGCTCAGACACGGTCCCAACACAGCTTTTTCCTGTCCAAACTCGGTGTCCAAGATCCCCCTTGAGTTTGAGGGGGGGTGTTAGAACAGGGTTGTGCTGTGTGTGTAGTTATCATATTGTATAGGGGCTTCTTTGCTTATTTCCCTTAATGTATATGTGCTGGCCTGTTGGCCCGATGGAATATAGGCTCACTTCATAACAATTAGGACCAAGGATTAGTCAAGTTTTCTCTTGTTTCATATATGTATCTCCAAACGCCAATTTTTCTCACATTCTAACTGAAAGAAGGTCGCATTTTATCTCCACACATATGGCTTGTTCTGCTGAAATGATGCCCTTGTAGCAAGGACATCGGCTCTCTATGTGGAATTATGTTTTACCTGATGTCTCGTGTGGAATCATTCATGGTGCCCAAGATGGTGTCCTATTGGTTACTTGCCAAGCCAGTGCCTTTTGTCATTTCTAAATTAGATACTATCCACATAGTCAAAGTCATGTTTGCCGTACAGCCTCGGCTACAATCATTCTGGTAATTTCCTGGCTTTCTTATCTCTGTGACATATCTTTTGAGCTATGGCCCCTCTTCATGCCGACCATGGAGCCATGGTTGATTCTGTGATGTGAATTGTCATGCTTTTAGCGATGATAATATTTTCCCTACTATTGGTTGTCTTTCGGTTTGCTCCCGGAGTCAACATGATGCTCATGTTTTATAGCAACTAATCTTATTGAACAGGTTGGTCCTGGCGTTCACCCTTGGCGTGCATGTAGACCTACGAATCTCGTCGGTGCGACTTGGTGGCCGCCCTCGTGGTCTCCGGCGATGGTTGTTGGGCGCCATGCGTGCAAGGTTGAAGGCTTGGTTTGGTGCACGTCGCCTCTACTACGACGCCTTAACGCGGCGTTGCTTTGCGGCCTTGGCTGGTATGTTCCTAGTTTCCCTAGCTCCCCGCCTTTGTTTCACTTGCCCCTTTCCTGAAGATATATCGATCACATGCCATGATGTATCAAAGGTTCAGACTTCATACTTTTGTGAAACTGAATTTGTATTGTTTTTCACCTTGTTCAACATGGATTCGCACCATAGAGATCGTGTCTATTCCTAAATCATACTCCCTCCGTCCGGAATCACTTGTCGCTCAAATGGATGTATATAGCACTAGATACATCCGTTTGAGCGACAAACAATTTCTGGATGGAGGTAGTAGAGCCTAGCACTTGCTATTTGGTCGGTTTGATTGTATGATGTACTACAACTGCATTCAGTCATTCATGAATGGTAGTTTTACTGTTGTTTTACATGAGTTTGAAGCACTAACTGTTCAATGGACTTCTGTTGATGTGTTGAGTGTATTCATACTAATACTACATTCAGTGATGATAGTTTTACGTTATCGTTGCATGGAGAAGAAGCGCTGATTCTTTTTTCTCTGGAATTTTATTTGTGTGTTCAGTTGCGACGAGTACAAAGTGGTTGGTGCAGTGGCTACGGATAAGATCAAAATCCTGGGAGCACTACTTTGTCGCCACCCAGGATTCTGATCTCAGGGTGAAGCTACGGGAGGTATGAAGAATGGCCATGCTTTTATATTCAACACAAGGAAGGTTTGTCTTGGTCTTGGTGTGACCATTCATTCAACCTGAAGAATGACAACACATGGAACGACCAACTGTGAGAAGTGGAAGCTTATTTAGTTTGTGGTGGCGTTGGGTTAGCTTGTTAGCTGTGTTTGGCTTTTGTTGAGGAAATGATTTGGTTGGATGATGATATGGGACCTCTCATCCAGTCCAGTGTAACGACTTGACTTGGGAGTGCATGAATGAATTTTGCAACGAAGGATGCGGTGATTTTGATTCTCCGCCGACGCGTTATGCTGCTGAAATTTCTAACGAAAATTCGCACGACTTGTCAAAATTTTGGCCTTGTTTGTAACCAAAGCAAAACTTTTGGGTCTTCTGCTTCAAAATTTTGGCCTTGATTGTAACAGAACCAAAATTTTGGCCTTGTCAGTAATGAAAAAGACGTTGAAGTGGCTCGCTTGCTCTACATGGTGCGATAAACTTTTTTTTCTTTTTGTCATTTTCATTTCTTTTTACTCTAATGTTACTTATTTTTGCCATACCCTCCGGAGTCATCCAGTTCTTGAATGTATTTCATGATAAAATGTTTTTGGATGTATTTCGTGATAGCCTCGCTGCAACTTCTTTGGATTACAGTCATCAAGTTCTTGGATGTATTTCATAATAAAATGGTGATTTGCTAGTGGACTTTGGAATATATGCTCATGCAAGGCTTGCTGTCGGGAGTATGAAATAGCCCGGAGGGTGGTTACTACATGTATGAATTCTGCAGCACGGAGAACATCCATAAGCACAAAGATCCACCGTTTAGCAACTCGGGATCTGGTATGGGCACTCCACTTGGCAACTATTCCACCTTCTTCACCAACAAAGAAGAATTGAGTATATGGTATGGGCACTCCACTTGGCAACTGCCAAGCTTGGGGGAGTGCCCCGATATCGTATCACCATCACTTTTATCTTTACCGTTTTTCTTAGTTCGATCCTTTTGGTAATATCTTTATCTAGTAGAATAAAAGTTCTTAGTATGATCTAGTTGTGAGTTTTGCTTTATTATCCTTCTATGTAATCGAGTCAGTGAGCTATATAATAAAGATTAGTGTTGAGTCAAGGGCTTGATTATTTTGCCATGATCCTAAGTGAATAAAAGAAAAGAGAAAGAAATAAAAAGAAACAAAGAGATCATGTGACCCTTATGGAGAGTAATGAGCTCAGATAGAAAGAGTATGATGAATAAAAGTTATTGAGGGTTGATAAACATAGTTTTGGTCATCGTTGCAATTAATAGGAAGTAATAAAGAAAGAGAGGTCTTCACATATAAATATACTATCTTGGACATCTTTTATGATTGTGAGCACTCATTAAAATATGACATGCTAAAGAGTTGACACTGGACAAGGAAGACATTGTAATGAGTTATGTTTTCTTACATCTGAGATAAAGAGGGGGGAGGAAAGGGGGGCGCCCCTCCTTGTCCAATTCGTACTAGAGGGAGAGGGGGCACGTGGCCTGCCCTGGCCGCCCATCCTCTTCTCCACTAAGGCCCAACAAGCCCATTACACTCCCCGGGGGGTTCTGGTAATCCCCCGGCACTCCGGTATTTGTCCGAACTTGTCCAAAACCCTTTCGAAGTCCAAACATAGTCATCCAATATATTGATCTTTATGTCTCGACCATTTCGAGACTCCTAGTCATGTCCGTGATCATATCTGGGACCCCGAACTATCTTCGATACATCAAAAACACATAAACTCATAATACCGATCATCACCGAACGTTAAGAGTGCGGTGGAATTAGGGTTTTGGCTCTGTTTCTGATCGTTTGGGGGTACGTGGATATATATATAGGAGGAAGGAGTACGTCGATGGAGCAACAAGGGGCCCACGAGGGTGGAGGGCGCGCCTGGTGGGGGTAGGCGCGCCCCCCTACCTCGTGGCCTCCTCTCTTGTTTCTTGACGTAGGGTCCAAGTCTCCCGGGTCTTATTCGTTGAGAAAATCACGTTCCCGAAGGTTTCATTCCGTTTGGAATCCGTTTGATAATCCTTTTCTTCGAAACCCTAAAACAGGCAAAAAACAACAATTCTGGGCTGGGCCTTCGGTTAATTGGTTGGTCCCAAAAATAATATAAAATTGGATAATAAAGTCCAATAATGTCCAAAACAGTAGATAATATAGCATGGAGCAATCAAAAATTATAGATACGTTGGAGACGTATCAGTCATCAGCTTTGCTCTGCCAGGTGTTCATAACATTTGGCGTTGCTTCTGCAGCGTGTTTATCACCTAGCGGTGCTTTCAGGGTGTAATTCTTCTGTGCAACAATGAGGATAATCCTCAAGTTACGGACCCAGTCCGTGTAGTTTCTACCATCATCTTTCAACTTAGCTTTCTCTAGGAACACATTAAAATTCAACGGAACAACAACACGGGCCATCTATCTACAACAACATAGACATGCAAAATACTATCAGGTACTAAGTTCATGATAAATTAAAGTTCAATTAATCAAATTACTTAAGAACTTCCACTTAGATAGACATCTCTCTAATCATCTAAGTGATCACGTGATCCATATCAACTAAACCATGTCCGATCATCACGTGAGATGGAGTAGTTTTTAATGGTGAACATAACTATGTTGATCATATCTACTATACGATTCACGCTCGACCTTTCGGTCTCCAGTGTTTCGAGGCCATATCTGCATATGCTAGGCTCGTCAGGTTTAACCCGAGTATTCTGCTTGTGCAAAACTGGCTTGCACTCGTTGTATGTGAACGTAGAGCTTATCACACCCGATCATCACGTGGTGTCTCGGCACGATGAACTGTAGCAACGGTGCATACTCAGGGAGAACACTTGTACCTTGAAATTTAGTGAGAGATCATCTTATAATGCTACCGCCGTACTAAGAAAAATAAGATGCATTAAGGATAAACATCACATGCAATCAATATAAGTGATATGATATGGCCATCATCATCTTGTGCCTTTGATCTCCATCTCCAAAGCACCGTCATGATCACCATCGTCACCGGCTTGACACCTTGATCTCCATCGAAGCATCGTTGTCGTCTCGCCAACTATTGCTTCTACGACTATCGCTGTCGCTTAGTGATAAAGTAAAGCAATTACATGGCGATTGCATTTCATACAATAAAGCGACAACCATATGGCTCCTACCAGTTGCCGATAACTGTGTTACAAAACATGATCATCTCATACAATAAAATTTAGCATCATGTCTTGACCATATCATATCACAACATGCCCTGCAAAAACAAGTTAGACGTCCTCTACTTTGTTGTTGCAAGTTTTACGTGGCTGCTACAGGCTGAGCAAGAACCGTTCTTACCTACGCAAAAACCACAACGTGGTATAGTGATTGCTTTTTGATCTTCAGAAAGAACCCTGTTCATTGAATCCGATTCAACTAAAGCTGGAGAAACAGACACCCACTAGCCACCTGTGTGCGAAGCACGTCGGTAGAACCAGTCTCGCGTAAGCGTATGCGTAATGTCGATTTGGGCCGCTTCATCCAACAATGCCGCTGAATCAATAATCAACTAGTGACGGCAAGCAATATGTATATACTCACGCCCACAACTCCTTTGTGTTCTACTCGTGCATATAACATCTACGTATAAACCTGGCTCTGATACCACTATAGGGGAACACAGTAATTTCAAAAAATTCCTATGCATACGCAAGATCATGGTGATGCATAGCACCGAGAGGGGAGAGTATCGTCTACGTACCCTAGTAGACCGTAGGCGGAAGTGTTATGACAACACAGTTGATGTAGTCATACGTCTTTACGGTCGACCGATCTAGTACCGAAGATACGACACCTCCGCGATCTGCACACATTCGGCTCGGTGACGTCCCATGAACTCACGATCCAGTAGAGCTTCGAGGGAGAGCTTCGTCAGCACGATGGCGTGATGACAATGATGATGTTTCTACCGGAACAGGGCTTCGCCTAAGCACCGCTACGATATTACCGAGGTGGATTATGGTGGAAGGGGGCACCGCACACGGCTAAAGATCAATGATCAACGTGTGTGTCCATGGGGTGCCCCCTCCCCCGTATATAAAGGAGTGGAGGAGGGGGAGGGGCAGACCTCTCTATGCGCGCCCCAAGGGAGTCCTACTCCCACCGGGAGTACGATTCCCCCTTCCCTTTGTTAGTTCTAGGAGAGAAGGAAGGAGGAGGAAGAAGGAAGGAAAGGGGGGCGCCCCCCTCCCAATTCAGATTGGGCTTGAGGGGGTGCCCCCTCCTTTGCTTCTTTTCCCTCTCTTCCACTAAGGCCCAATAAGGCCCATATACCTCCCGGGGGGTTCCGGTAACCTCCCGGTGCTCCGATATACTCCCGATTTCACCCGGAATCATTCCGATGTCCAAACATAGGCTCCCAATATATCGATCTTTACGTCTCGACCATTTCGAGACTCATTGTCATGTCCGTATTCAAATCCGGGACTCCGAACTACCTTCGGTACATCAAAACACATAAACTCGTAATACCGATCGTCACCGAGCGTTAAGCGTGCGGACCCTACGGGTTCGAGAACTATGTAGACATGACCAAGACATGTCTTCGGTCAATAACCAATAGCGGAACCTGTATGTTCATATTGGTTCGTACATATTTTACGAAGATCTTTATCGGTTAAACCGCATAACGATATACGTTGTTCCCTTTGTCACCGGTATGTTACTTGTCTGAGATTCGATCATCGGTATCTCAATACCTAGTTCAATCTCGTTACCGGCAAGTCTCTTTACTCGTTCCGTAATGTTACATCCCGTAACTAACTCATTAGCTACATTGCTTGCAAGGCTTATAGTGATGTACATTACTGAGAGGGCCCAGAGATACCTCTCCGACAATCGGAGTGACAAATCCTAATCTTGATCCTTGCCAACTCAACAAACACCATCGGAGACACCTGTAGAGCTCCTTTATAATCACCCAGTTACATTGTGACGTTTGGTAGCACACAAAGTGTTCCTCTGGTATTCAGGAGTTGCATGATCTCATTGTCATATGAACATGTATAGTTATGGAGAAAGCAATAGCAACAAACTAAACGATCATCGTGCTAAGCTAACGGATGATTCAAGTCAATCACATCATTCTCTAATGATGTGATCCCGTTAATCAAATGACAACTCATGTCTGTGGTTAGGAAACATAACCATCATTGATTCAACGAGCTAGTCAAGTAGAGGCAAACTAGGGACACACTGTTTGTCTATGTATTCACACATGTACTAAGTTTCCGGTTAATACAATTCTAGCATGAATAATTAACATTTATCATGATGTAAGGAAATATAAATAACAACTTTATTATTGCCTCTAGGGCATATTTCCTTCATCTTTTTCATGTGTCCAAGAACAGAAATCCTCTATGTGTTTGGTGCATAAAGTATTGAGAAGATCGTTTCAACATCCGTGGGCAAAACGTTCTCCTGAATTGCCACATGGTTCCAGCTTGTGTCAGCTAAAATTAGCTCTTTAACAACCTACGGTGAGTTTGGAACTCTGCACAAGACCGACCGCATGTTGTGAGGATGTGGTAGCCAATTATGCTGCCAGATGTTGGTCGTTAGACCATCACCAATGCGTCAAATTAATCCTTACACTGAGGTAGACTGTCTAGGATCGACCTCCGGACCGGGGAAGGAGGTGAACCCAATTCAGCATGCAAAAATTCGGATGCAGGAAAATACTTAGCTTTGAGAATCCGAGCACTTAGAGAGTTTGGCTCCATAAGGATTCACCATGCTTGTCTGGCTAAAAGTGAGAGATTAAACAACTCAATATCCCTAAAGCCAAGTCCACCACATTGCTTTGGTCTAGTCATCATACTCCATGAAACCCAACTTGGTTTTCTTTTGCCCTCTTTAGTCCCCCACCAAAATTTTCGTATCAATGAATTCAGATGCTCGCATAGGTCGCGAGGTAGTTTAAAGCATGACATAGAATACACAGGGACAGCCTGAGCCGCAGACTTAATCAGAACTTCTTTCCCTCCAACTAACAAGATCTTTTCCATCCACCCTTTCACTTTGTTCCGGACTCGGTCTTTGAGGAACTTGAAATCACCAGTTTTACTATTTCCCACACCAAAAGGCATCCCCAGGTATCTCTTAGATAAATATTCATTTTTGGTATTGAGAGCATTCTTTTACATCTGTTGTCAGGTTATTTGGGGATCCCTTGGTAGAGAAGACTGATGATTGGTTAATTCTTCGCCCAGAAGCATTGCAATAAGATTCCAATAGGGAGGACAACTCATTAACTCCATCAACACTAGCTTTCACAAAACAGCAGACTATCATTCGCAAAGAGCAAGTGGCTTACTGGCGGGACTACCGGAGCAACTTGAATACCACTGAGGTGCAATGATTCATTTGTTATTTTTAGGAGGCACGAAAGGCCCTCCGCCGGAAGCAAAAATAGATATGAGAATAGCCCCCCCCCCCACGGTCGGATCCCTCGAGATGGTGCAAATTCTTCAAGCTTACTGGACAAAAAATTTGACTGAGCTTACCATTCGCATAATTAAGGCCACATAGGCGGGGGCAAACCCCATCTTGAGCATAATAGCTTCCAGGTACTCTCATTCAACTCTGTCATAAGCTTTCATCATATCCGGCTTCACGACGTAAAATCTATTTTTTGTGCTTTGTTCCTCTTCATGAAGTGTATGCATTAATAAGCAGAGATTATGTTATCAATGATCAGCCTGCCTGGAACAAATGTGGGTTGCTCTTCGGAAATGATTTCGGGTAGGATTTTATTTCAATCTATTAGATAGAACCTTCGAAGCAATCTTGTAAAGCAAGTTACAGAGACTTATAGGCCTGAATTGAGTCAACTTGGTTGGGTCTTTTACCTTGGGATGAGGACAAGAATTGTCTCATTAATTACCTCAGCGCTCTCCTCTCCTCGGAGAATGCACAAAACCACCCGTGACTTCATTAACGCACAACTCCCAGTGCCGTTGGAAGAAGTGGGCAGGCTGGCTATCGGGGTTGGGGCTTTCGTTGGGTACATTTGGAAGAAGGTCGTCTTAATCTCCTCGGCGGTATATGTTGCTGTCAAATTCATGTTCATTTCAGGCGTCATCCTAGTTGGTACTGTGCTCAATACATTGGGAGAGCTGCTATACGTACGATCAAATTCGATACGATCTTTGTACGATAAGGCTCAATTGGTGTGGTGGGCCTAGACCTTAGGAAACGGGCCTATCTCTTGTCGTACAAGTCGTATGAGAAATTGATGGTATGTGAGGTAGTTTCGATACATTGGACATCCCCGACGTGCCCTCAGCTGCAAATAGGTTCTTGTAGAACGAAGTACTGGCCATCAACACACTGCAAACTCTTATTCGTATGGCTTGGACTCGGTTTCTTCAGGATCGTGAGTTTCTCGTATTCGTGTACGGCTTGGACACCACCACAGGCAATCCGGATTCCAGCCTTTGCCTCGGGCGCAATTTTTGCCGGGTGCGTGTTACGCGGCCAATATATGTTGGCCTTGATGTTGGCACGGATTCATCATCAACAGCAACAACATGTTAGAGGGAGGGACGCCGCCGGCGTACGTATTGCATGGCATCGTCGTCTTTGTCGCCGCCCTGGCCCAAGGGCTCACAGGCCATGGCGCCCGCGCCAGCAGCAGCACGTGTACCAAACTGGTCCGCGCTCCCAATCGACATCATGCACAAAGTCGTCGGTCGCCTCCCTACGGGCAAGGACCGTCTCCGCGTCGGCGCCATCTGCCGCCAGTGGCGCGCCGCCGTGCGGCGGCGGCAGCTATGGCATGGCAACAGGCTGGTGGCGTACCTCGCCCTCGTGAACGGGATCATGTTCAGCTTCCCGGACGCCAAGCCCGCACCGCCAGCCAAAGGTTGCGCATGCGCATTACTGCGGTGCGTGTGGCGATCGGCTTCTGTTTGCCGACAAAGACTACTTCTGCTACCGCTTGACGAGCCCTTTCACCGGAAGGACGACGGCTCTCCCCAGTCTGGCCTACATCCTCGACGAGACGATGGGTCCGGACATGTCCGTGCATAAGCTGCTGGTGTGCCCGGACGGCCTGATCGCCGCGATCATCGGCCGCGAGCACTTCGCCAAGGTCGCGCTCTGCACGCTCAAGTTCTTCTCCTGGTCTCTCGGCGCGGACGACGAGTGACGGTGGTATGAGGACATGGTCTACTACGAGGGGAGGCTCTACGCGATCACCAACAGCGGGCAGCTCCTCGCGTTCGACATCAGCTATGAGAAGACGGGCGAGCCCAAGATCT
>NC_041386.1:544409758-544415801 GCF_002162155.2 Triticum dicoccoides | reverse complement strand
AAGTCACGCAGCGGCGGGCTGCTCATGGTCCGCAGGATCATGCAGCACGGCAAGTCGACGTACGCGTTCCAGGTGTACAAGGCGGATCTCCGGCCGTCGGGGTCACAATGGGAGCGGGTGATCGCCTTGGGCGGCGACGAGGCGCTCTTTGTCAGCCGGCTGAGCTCCCGGGCCGTGCGGGCGGACCAGGAAGGACTGGAGGGGTATCGGATCTTCTTCCTCGATGATACGGTCGGCATGTCGTTCCGATCGCCGGAGCCCATGGGTCAGCCTTTGTACCATGCAGGCGTCTATGACATGATGACCGGAAATGTCACCCAGCTCCTGCCCTGGATGTGGAGGAAGGACCACGATGGTACAGTGCCGCCCATATGGCTCTTCCCCGAGGACCCCGACGAGGACGACGAGTCGACGAGTGAGCACACTTGATGACTTCTTTGCTGATGTTAGATGTTGCGGCCTGGGTTGATGCTCACTCATTTTTTTTCTATTCGGTTGTTTTTGGCGTTCTTGAAATAACTGAAGAAAAAAAAATCTGCAAGCAACGTCGGGCTGCTAGTTCTGGGCCAAGAGACGTGACGTGTCGTAGGTGGAGGGCTGGTCGTTGCGGAGCACGGGAGGTCTGACGCATCGCTCAGAAATGCCCTTCCATATAGGTAAACGCGTTTAAGTGTGCACGAGCAGGATGGAGCAGCTAGCCTACCTAGCAAAAATGAGTCAAACGGCGCTGTCCCGTGAATCTGCTGCGATGAGCGTCTCGTCACAACATTAGATTTGCATCGTGTCATTTCCGCTTCCAAACAACATTAGTCGAACGAAATCGCCCGTGACACGCACTCATCCAACGTCCTTTTTTTCAAATGCAGTGCATGGTGGTGTGAGGCTACACCGAACATGACGAGAAGCAAACGAAGCTTTAGGACAATGGCGTCGGGAGGTCCACCAAAGCTGTAGGACGCCAGGTAGCCATGTGCCTAAGGATGTCCCTGTGGGCAAGCTCGTTATTGTCCGGGCATTGTCGAGTCAAGGTCCAGTTAGATGAAAAGGCACGACTAAAATTTTGATGTGTGGAAGAAAATAAACACTACTCCTAAATGGCAACCCATTGGTCACATGGCGAAAAAGAATTCCCTTTTTTTACAGAGAAAAGGCATATGCCCAACTTTACAAATGCTCCTTTTATTTCTGAAGGAGAGAAAGTGTGGACATCTTGCGCAGACGTACTCTTAAGCGAAGCTATGAATGTGAGTGTAATAAAAAGTTCCAATTTACTCTTATGCTCGTATGAACTACCCTTTTTTATCCATCTTCTCCCTTCTGATTTGCTTAACAAATAAGGCTAATTTAGTTGACTTCTCAGTATTTGCACTGTTGGGAGGTTGGCTGCAGGCAGTTCCTTTATTTTAGCCGTGTAGGCAATTCCTGTTTATATGGCATATGGGTGGTCGTATACACAAAAACGTGGTACAAATTTTCACATATGTATAAGTATTACTCCCTCCGATCCAAAATAAGTGTTGTGGTTTTAGTTCAATTGAACTAAAACCACGACGCTTATTTTGGATGGGAGGGAGTATTGGTTTTTTGACTGGTCCTAGCAGGGGGTTAGGTCCTGCAAAAATGTGTCTGCAGTCACTTGCAGAGACTCTGTTCGGCAAGGTTGGGCAGTGTATGTTGGTCCTACAAAAATGTGGCCCTACCTTGATCTTCTGCAAGGTCGTGTATGTTGCCCAGCATTGTATTCATGGTCAGTTGTGTTGTGCTTGCTTGTTGGCTGGGAAAGAAAAGGAGAAATATAAGCTATGTCTGGTCCCTGCAATTCAGCTAGAATGGACCAACTCCTCTTGCTAACTTGGGCAAGCAGACAAGTGAACGATGAATGGGATTGCCCATACAGATATACAATCCTCCTGCCAGAGTGATAAGCCAAGTACGGTAGCTAGCATCAGGTAGCGGCCCCGGCGTGCAGACAGATGGCGAGGCATTGTCCATGTTGGGTCATCGCCATTACCGCCCTACCTTAAATTGTGGCCGTCCTCTGCCATTGGCTGTAGTTGTGTTGTAATCACTATGCTAATGTGCGATGAAATTTTGATATCTCTTTCAACACATATTTACATTTGTATAATTACTATTTTTTCGCTCCATAAATGTTTTTTTGCTAGTTATTACTCAATTTTTTTGCGTTAGAGGTCCTGCCTGATCTTGGTTACCAATGAGTAATGGACATGCCCAACATGATGATTTGTTACATCTAAGCACCATCACATGTATAACGCCCCTCTTGGATTTGTTTTATTACCTCTTATGTGTTATCTAGTATGAAATGGAATTCAATTGCGTATTTTGCATGCTTGTACTTGAAACTTGTCATGCGCACTATGTATGTGTATCTATGTCCTCAAAATACATCACTTTATTCAATTGAATAATATAGTCATGATTTATGATCTGTGTTACTGACTTACTGTTCAGTTTTGATGAATTGAAAAGGTCACATGCGCTTCCTATGTTCTGGTTCGTATCACAACACATTGTTTTACAGGTGCCTCTGCGGCCAGCCACCGGGACGACATCGACAGCCAAAGGAAGGGTTCTTGAGGTGCTCCTTCTCCACCGGCAGAGAGGTACCCCCTTCTTGGGTGGTACTTGTGTGCCTGCTCTGACTCCACCATGGAAGGTCCCCTCCCCCTCTCCCATCTCTCTATTTGGTCCTGGTCTGGTTTCAATTTTTATTAATTTGACATAAGATCAACTTCGATATAAAAAACTGCCATGCTAGTTTAGCCGGTTTCTTTCTATGTAGTAGGATCTTAATTGTTGGTGTCTCAAAACTGAAAATGTTTTCTCATAACATAACTTGAGGAGCCGTTTTTTATAGTAATCGTAGTTTAGCCATCTCTTACTATGTGGATGCTTGATGCTATTCTTGTTCCTGCTCACACTGCAGACTGGTTTTATTAACTGTATGTGGATTGCACTTTATTCTTCCTAAGAGTATATTGATAAAGATGCTCTCCTGATTGTTGTTTGTTGGGAGTACAAACAATAATCTCTTCTCCCCTCATATTAACAGGTCAAAGCTGAAAGTTAAAAACTGAATAAGTACTAGTTCAGAACTAGTTTCCAGTTTGGTAATTTGTAGTCAATTCCACTTTAGTTGCTCGCTTACCATGTAGGATCTTATTTGTTGGTTGCACAACCGAATATAATTTTCCACATGATAGCTTTGGAGCAGCTTTTTACCATGACTGATATCTTCCATGTTTCTGCTTGCATTGCACTCTGTTATATTATGATCTGATAAAAGGATTAATTAAGCGCATTTCCTGTTGTTGTGGGTTTCTTCTTTTCTTCTTGGATTTCAGCTCAAGATTAACTTGTTATTTCTCTTGCCCTTGTGCGGTAGGATTCGTTTGGTAGAACACCATGACCGATGCAGACAACAAGGCCTTCAACGAGCCAGGTACCTTGGTGCTACTGCTTCCGTGCGATGGCAGAAGGGGTTGTTGTTCGGCATCGGCTGCAAAAACAGCCATGGTGAGCTCCTCTCCTTGCTTCCAGCAATTCTCTTCTGACGTAGGTGGCCTGTGTTCATCTCTAGCCCATGTGTGTGTGTTGTGCTCGTTTGAGCAGGAAATTACCAAGTGTATGTGTGCTGAAAATGTGTTCTGCACATTAAGCAAACCATGTTGATGTGTCACAGTTCAGGGGTTTAGTTCTAATATGAGCGTGAGCTAATTTTATTATCTCTGCTAAGGAATTCTTCTATATGCTAGTGTTCATAATTGAATCTCAAGTACATTTTATCTTGCATTGCCATCTTACCGCATGCATCATTGTCTTTCCCTGTTTTTTATTTGAAACATTGCAATTAACCCCATTGAACAAGCTCCAAATTGAGCTTAGTGGAGCAGGAGCTTGCACCTGTCTTGGCTATTAAGCATATAACTGAGCGAACATGAAGTCCCCTTTCCTCCTATGTTAGAAGTTGATTCATACATGTCTAGTGCACTCTTTATCTTGCATCGACATCTTAAGTCTTGGCATTGAACATCCTTGTTCTTGTGTTGTCTGTTGCAGGCCTCACTTGGTCTGGTTCAGGGGAGGGTGATGCCCATGGTGTGGCTGCATTGCAAGATGGGCCGCATCAACAAGAGGGTGCCCTAAGGAAGAGTCATATGGTCATTTTGGTGACTGAGGATGCTGGACAAGATCTCGTCACCCAAAGCATGAATTTGTGGAACTTGGCATATATTCCTTGGTTCAGGCAAGTATTTGGTCTCTCTCTCTCTCTCTCTCTCTGAGATGGCGCTGGCCATTGACCCGATGATTTATGGTTTGGATCTATGATGGCTTCTTGTGTGATTCTTACTGAGGTCATGTTTATGAAATTGGTCTCCTGTAATTCTGTGTTGGGCCCTGTTTTGCAGTACATGCCATAGGCTTTGGTAATGGTCCTCTGTTTTGTTCCTTACTGCAGCTGGTGGATGTTCTTCTTTGGCGGCTATGGTTTTGGTTTTGATAGATAGAATCCTCACTTATGCTCTTATTTTGACTTGTTAATAATGGCTATCAAATCAGATAGAACAAAATGGTTTTGATTGATGTAGTGCTGCTGTGTATGTATTAATAGAACAAGTGCTATCCTTGTTTACTTTGGAGGAGCCACAATGTGTTTGCAATTTTTATTATAAGTTGTGGATACTTCCTAATGAAGAGTGGATATCATGGCTCTGAAACCACCTTTTTTATCTGTCTAGTCAAGATTAAGTGCCACTTGTGTGTACTTGTAGACTTCAGGGGCTCATGTGTTCTTTGCTCTGTTGGATGGAATGTTGCCCTTGTAACCGTAGTCTGGTATGCAGAATAGAACCAACCAAACTGTTGGACGTTCAACAGATATATTATCTGTTTGTGCAATCTCTAATTTTTTGTGTGAATGAACAGCGACCGATCTGTTTTTGTCGCTTTGGATGTGGCTACATTGCATTATATTAATTGGTACTTCTGATTGTTACACATGTTCTTAATCATGAGGGCTAGGGTCCCAGGTAGCTTACCTGCCTTTGTGGTTTTATTCTACATGCATATGTCTTTGTTTGCTGGAATGATGCCCTTATATGCCCAATCAAGTATGCAAGTTTCTCTTCTTCATGAACGATGACTTGCGCATTATCTTCTAATAATGCTCAAGTTTCCTGACATGGCCAATTTAATTTGATTCTAATCGAGTACTTACACTTCCTTAACCGAAAGTAAACTTTTTTTGCAGGGGCTCGCTGACCACAAGGACCAACTTGGAGCTCCTCTCTGCCCTTGTATGTGGGTAAAGGTCCCATGAGTTTTTTGAAGGATCACGGCCTGTTTGATCTGACATACATTTCTCACTCATGCCTAAACTTGCTCATTTGGAATTTCTTTAAACTAGGCATCACGACGACAAGGCCGCTGAGGCGTAGCACGGGTTTTAGAACTACCTGTGTGTTCCCATGCGAGAATGGTGGGTTGTTGTTCTGTAAAATCTTATTTTCTATTATCGTTTACAGGAGCACATACAAATGTCTGGGTTGCTCTTTTCTCATGATGTTCAAGGGTTAGAGATGTACCAGAGTGTTCAATATTCCTCTTGGGTTCTTATAATTGTCTGACATATGTTCGTTGTTGTTGCGTACCCATTTTGCATTAATTATTGAGGAAAATGTTGATTTGATACGGGACCAGAAATTATTCACATGTACCTCATGTGATGTTAGTAACTCATTATACCTTGTCGATAGATACTTATGTGTAAATAAACTGAAAGCAGTAGTCATGAGTGCAACATGTTTCTTATTTCCAAAGTCTTCAAGTCTGGACATGATATCACTGGAATCTGGTGCATTAGTTCATTTTTTATCCACGTCAAGTTATCATAAGTAGTGGTCTATTTTGAATTCAGTAATCCGGTGCTATAGTTCATTTTTTATCACTGGAGGTCACTATATGTGATATGCTTGATGATATCCCTTGTATTAGATTTTGATGATTCAGGGTAGCATTA